>NC_092695.1:17133473-17433473 GCF_964275005.1 Diadema setosum
TCTTGAGCAGGGAAACAATACTTTGAAAAACCTTAGACAAATTACACTGAACAAGGATGATGACATAGAGGCTCACATATTTCAGAAATGTATAATAGCAGTGTAATTCCATTATAATAGGGCTTGCTTGCGAGTTCACCTGTGTATAATCTATGCATACCTTCCTCTTTTTTTTTTCTGCTTCCTTGAGCCCCAACTGATGCATTTTTATTGTGACCCTGCCATGTCATTATTCTTGTTCATTGCAATTTGTTATAAATTTTGAAAGTATTCTTATTCTTCATCCCAATTACCATAAATTCTGAAATTTTGTCCTCAGTATAACTAATTTATAGTTGTTCAAATGTAAAAATCTGAAAATCATCCGGAGGCCTCCTTTAAGGTTGCTGAAGTATTGATGATGCACGTTTCAATTCTTGTAAGTTAGACGTGTTAAACAGACTTTTTGACAACATACAAGTCACGAGGACTAAGGTTGCTCGTTGTAGTGCTTGTAACGAGTCCCTGTATGATGACCCCCTCCTAAATATAGGTTGAAAAATGACTGGATTTATTGTCCCCGCCGAACGAGTTCGAGCAGGGGACTATGAAACGGGCTCCGTACGTGTGTGTGTCCGTGTGTGTGTGTGTGTGTGTGTGTATGTGTGCGTCCGTGTGTGATCAAAATGTTCAATTTGCTACTTCTTTGTCATTTATGAGCCAATTTTGATTCTGTTTGCTTTATATGATAGCACTACATGGGAGCTTTGAAACTTCTACACAGAATTTCAGTTGTGACCTTTGACCTATATTGTACATTTTGCTACAAAATGCTACTCCTTCGCTATTTCTAACCCGATTTCGATTCCAATTGCTTTATGTGATGGCACTTGGTGAGGGCTTCAAAACTTCTGCACAGAATTTTGACCTTTGACATCTTTGACCTTGATTTTTGACCTTATTGTACATTTTGCTACAAAATGCTACTCCTTCGCCATTTCTAACCCGATTTCGATTCCGTTTGCTTTATGTGATGGCACTAGGTGAGGGCTTCAAAACTTCTACACAGAATTTTGACCTTTGACTTCTTTGACCTTTGACCTTGAGTTTTGACCTATATTGTACATTGGCTACAAAATGCTACTCCGCCATTTCTAACCCGATTTCGATTCCGTTTGCTTTATGTGATGGCACTAGGTGAGGGCTTCAAAACTTCTACACAGAATTTTGACCTTTAACTTTTTTTACCTTTGACCTCGATTTTTGACCTATATTGTACATTTTGCTACAAAATGCTACTTCCGGCGGGGACATATATTACGTACCGCGTAATTTCTACTTTTCCTTGTTCAAAACTCGTTTGGCGAGCACTGTTGGCGCATTTTCATTTAGATAACTACAACATAGTACCAAAGTGTTATGTTATAGCCAATTCATTGCCATGGAAACTGATTTTAAACAATCTCACCTGGCCCGAATATCTGTTAACACTATTGTTGCTATCCATGCTCGCACCTTGTAAAAAGAAAGAAAAACAAATTGGAGGCATAGACGTATTATGTTCTAATCTAATGAAACATCAACAGTGACTACACTGGTAAAATTAAAATGAAAAAAAAAAACACAAAACAAAACACATTACCAGACCACTGAACATGGTTTCACGAATTTGATTGTGGACCCCTGTGATGTATTGTGATTGATCTACTAGTTATTTTCTTAGATAGTTGAAGGAACAACGAGTTTGAATGTATAAATACTACAGGAACACAATGACATCACCGAGGCATGTTGTGCGTAACTAAGTAATCCATCTCGGACCATACAGCAGCGAAGACAGTAAGCTTTGGGATGATACCAAACATAATTATGGTGACTGTTATTCTAATATTGCAAAAATCTAATCGATCAGAGTTGAGTTTACAAACTTATGCTGGGCAATGGGTATAACAGAAAGGCATATCAATGTATGTATGGGTTATACTCAGAACAGTCCGCTTGAGACATTGCACGAACATGCGACGAAGTCAGTTACCAGTGTAAGTAGGCCTACTCCGTGCTGGCATGGACACCAATGTGAGGAATTTTGCCCATGATCTAAATAAGCATTTAAAATGTGGTACGGTACACTGTTTGATGAAACAATCATTCAAGCTTTACGATTTATATCAAACATGACAACTGTTACTCGTATAATTACATTGATAACGATAATAATGATAATAATAATAATAATAATAATAATAATAATAATAATAATAATATTACAGAAATACCCGACCACAATATCGATCAAAGTCGAGTCTCTTCAGTTTTTGTGCTGGGTATATAGCTAAAACTGTTTGTGTGTGGAGTTGTATCTACAAGGGCTGTTGAACCGCGGGGTGCAACCTCCCTCCCCCCCCCCCCCCGGTTTATGTCTTCAGATGAATTTGTATGTTTTATACCCCCCCCCCCTAAAATAATAATTAACACAAAATATAAACGATTAGTTCCTTTGCGATATTCAGATGTCATTTGAAAGTTCTGGTTTACGTGGCGAATGATTCTGAAACTGAATCCAAATCTTCAAATATTGTAAGAACATCATAATGTATGTACACTCAAAGTTAAAATATCGCTTATTTTGCAACATTTTGTTTTTGATCCTTCCGCATAATTACGCCGCCCGCAAACTCATATCAAGTGTTGTACTGTCGGATAGAAAATTGTTTTAGCTGTAATACGATACCAAACCAAGATGTCTGTTATTCTCATTCTACAGAAATATAACAGATCAAAACGGATTTCCTTACTTTTTTGTACTATTTATAGCTGTACTGATAATCTTCAATCTCTCGATTTGAGAAGGCAATAGAATTGAATTCTTTTCATTGTTGTTCCAAAGTAAAGACAGAATCGAAGTCTAGGAATTCCTTATTTTTGCATGGGCATATCTTCAATGCATTTTTATTTGGTGTTTTTTATTTATTGATTAATTAATTTGATAATTAATCAATTTATTTATTCATTTATTTATTTATTTATTTTTGCGCGAGAGATGCTGATATCAGCGTGACAGCGTGAGGATGCGGTGAAACACATCCATCCCTCATGATGACATGCTGCTTATGCTATCGGGTGGCTTAGGGGTTCAGCACCCCTGTGGGGAAAAAAAATGTCCCATGCAGGGACATGAAGGCATGTGAAAGAATTTTGCTTCAAAAGTACCGTCGGAAGAAGTGGATAATGAACCTCAACAATTCTCCTTTATGACTGAAGCATCCATTAAAATGCATAATAATCTACAAGCATTGCTTTTTTAGTTGACCTCTCAGTTCTCTTTCCCCCCTCTAAACATAACTTTGTATTTTCCGGTATGTACACATGATTTATCTTCATTATTATTTTTACAATTGTTTATTTTTAGTACAATGCTTAGATTCCTGATTTACTTTGTGTTGTTTTGTTTGGAGAAAAATGAGAATGAAATAAATGGATTTAATTGAATAACGCAAGATCTACGCTTGTGCTTGTCTTTGACCCATGGTTTGACCGCCAAATTTTGTTCTCCGTCTGTTTGATATCTACTGCTTAGATTCTAGAAAGTTTAAAGTGCATTTATGAGGTTTTTTTTTTTTTTCAAGTTTAGACAAACTCTTCTACAAACTTCAGATACAGGTCTGATTGTCTTTGATAACGTCTTTTCAAAGGAAGCCTTCATAGAATTTTGTACATATATATAATATTCATAATATTGTGATTCATTATTTCTCAAATACAGGTGCACCATGGAACTCTGTGAACTCCGGGTTGCTCGCTGGTCTGCTGTTAGCTGCTGCATATCTTATGAGACAGTAGAAGATCAGTAGTTTCTTGCTAAAAATAAAAGAAAGAACAAAATATCAAGCTTATGGCCTCAAGTTATGATGCCTGTCGTTGTTCAACGACATGTACATGACCTTAGTGAGCTACTACAACACTCCTCTGTATATACTACCCGTAAAACGTTTGAAGTTTATGAGACAGATATTATACCAGGAAATGAAGCCACGGACGTTGGCATTGATTTGATTAGACTTGAATTTATTTCCACTTTGTGTTCACAGAATCAAAGAGGCAAACCTAACCGAGTTACAGTGATTATATTACTGTACAATAACATGACGTTTAAAATAATCGAAACGTATACTCTAATAACGTATATTTTTACTTTAAATGGTGAAAGGAAATAGTCATTTAGATTAAAAACACAAAAACAAAATAGTAATTTAGATTTTTAAAAAACACACAAAAAAGGTAGATTAAAAGCACAGCTTGTATTACTTAGGTCCCTGAAAATGAACATACTATATCACTAGAAAACACTCAAATTCAACTTACCCAAGTTAAAACCGTTTGTAGTGTCCACGTTGATACGTTAATATTCATGGGATATTGTGTCACACGGCTAACGGGAAGGAGGTGATGGCGTCTCGGTTCGAAGGTTTGTTAAAAAACATGTCAAGGACTATAAGAGCTGCGGTAAGATCCTCGTAATAACAAAGTCGTCCTTTTATTTCTCGCCATGCCTCGTATACTGTTCACTTGCCTAAGGATCATTTCCGACCGTCGGCCGTTTTCAAGCATTATAAGCTTCTTTACCTGTTTATTGGGTTTGTACTTTGTGTAGTAGTTATTTGTCATTATCTTTCAGAGTTCTTGTCCCCCGAGTTATGGGAACTATCGCGATGTTTCAGTGAGCCATTGAGTGAAGCAGAATCAGTGGACTTCTCCTTTCATTTAATTTGAATTATAGCAAGTACGGTATCTTTCACTCAACTATGTTTATTATAATTGTTATTATCTTTTTTTTTTTACATTTATGTAGTGTATTGGATTCAGCAAAAATAAATATCTAATACATGTGCTTGTGAATGTTGTTTGGCATTGTGTTGCACATGTCAAGTGGTGTTAATCCACATGAATATGTAAATGTTATTTTAAACATTGTTGATCAAATACAGACATGAAATGGAACTGCTTTTCATTTCTAACTACATAAACATTTATATGATATGCATATACTATATATATATATATATATATATATACATATATATATATATATACATATATATATATATATATATATATGTGTGTGTGTGTGTATGTATGTGTATACATACATAATCATCACATGTACTTAGATATGTGTGCAGTGGCGTACCGTGGGTCAAGACATTGGGGGGGGGCACCTCATGGCAGCAACATCAGAATTGCATAACGTAACAATTAAATGCGAGCGAGTGGAGCGAGCGAGCTTGAAAATTTTGACATTTTACAGTCCCCAAACTGCCGTTTGTAGCTATATATAATAATATATGTATGTATGTATATATATATATATATATATATATATATATTTGCTTTGGAAATTAAGGGGGTTGCACCGGGCCCAACTGCTGGCAGTTGCTGGCAGTAACATCACGAGAATGGCATCATAACGATTAAATGCGAGCGAGCGAAGCGAGCGAGCTTGAAAATTTTGACATTTTACAGTCCCCAAACTGCCGTTTGTAGCTATATTTTTTCGCTTTGGAAATTCAGGGGGGGGGGGGCGCACCGGGTGCAACTGCTGGCAATTACTGGCAGTAATATCAGGAGAATGGCATATAACGGTTACATTTGTTTGAAAAGATTTTATTTTCTGCATTTCATATTTCCTTTCAGAATAACAAAAATAACAAAGGCAGGTTCAATTACACAAATACAATTCTGAAAATTATTGACATATTACATAGTAAGTCATATTTTGTGTGTAAAGACAAATGAAACGTTAAATAACATACAAAATGTTTATATGGCCAATAATGACTTAATTCACAGTACAATATATAATATATACATATGATGCAGAGGGCCGCCGTTATAAGCCGTGCTTGAACAGACGGACAGCCAGAGTTAAATTACCATTTTTTATTGTAGTACTTGAACACTAATACAGATGGGCCATGTTAAAGTGCGTGTAAATCCAGTTTTATACAATTACTTGGTAAACAGGAGTGGTGCCTGTGAGTGCGTGTGCAGGTGATGAAGCGCGAAAGCGTTGATGGTCAGCACTTCTAACATTTTATAGTCCCAAAACTGCCGTTTGTAGCTATATTTTTTCGCTTTGGAAATTAAGGGGAGGGGCGCACCGGGCGCAACTGCTGGCAGTTACTGACAGCAACATCAGGAGAATTGCATAGCGATTAAATGCGAGCGAGTGAAGCGAGCGAGCTTGAAAATTTGGACATTTTACAGTCCCAAAACTGCCGTTTGTAGCTATATTTTTTCGCTTTGGAAATTAAGGAGAGGGCCTGGGCGCACCGGGCACAACTGCTGGCAATTACTGACAGCAACATCAGGAGAATTGCATTACGATTAAATGCGAGCGAGCGAAGCGAGCGAGCTTGAAAATTTTGACATTTTATAGTCCCAAAACTGCCGTTTTTAGCTATATTTTTTCGCTTTGGAAATTAAGGAGAGGGCCTGGGCACACCGGGCACAACTGCTGGCAATTACTGACAGCAACATCAGGAGAATTGCATAACGATTAAATGCGAGCGAGCGAAGCGAGCGAGCTTGAAAATTTGGACATTTTACAGTCCCAAAACTGCCGTTTGTAGCTATATTTTTTCGCTTTGGAAATTAAGGGGAGGGGGCGCACCGGGCGCAACTGCTGGCAATTACTTACAGCAACATCAGGAGAATTGCATAACGATTAAATGCGAGCGAGCGAGCTTGAAAATTTTGACATTTTACAGTCCCCAAACTGCCGTTTGTAGCTATATTTTTTCGCTTTGGAAATTAAGGAGAGGGGGCGCACCGGGCGCAACTGCTGGCAAATACATTACTGACAGCAACATCAGGAGAATTGCATAACGATTAAATGCGAGCGAGCGAAGCGAGCGAGCTTGAAAATTTTGACATTTTATATTCCCAAAACTGCCGTTTGTAGCTATATTTTTTCGCTTTGGAAATTACGGGGAGGGGGCGCACCGGGCGCAACTGCTGGCAGTTACTGACAGCAACATCAGGAGAATTGCATAGCGATTAAATGTGAGCGAGTGAAGCGAGCGAGCTTGAAAATTTTGACATTTTACAGTCCCAAAACTGCCGTTTGTAGCTATATTTTTTTCGCTTTGGAAATTAAGGAGAGGGCCTGGGCGCACCGGGCACAACTGCTGGCAATTACTGACAGCAACATCAGGAGAATTGCATTACGATTAAATGCGAGCGAGCGAAGCGAGCGAGCTTGAAAATTTTGACATTTTATAGTCCCAAAACTGCCGTTTTTAGCTATATTTTTTCGCTTTGGAAATTAAGGAGAGGGCCTGGGCACACCGGGCACAACTGCTGGCAATTACTGACAGCAACATCAGGAGAATTGCATAACGATTAAATGCGAGCGAGCGAAGCGAGCGAGCTTGAAAATTTGGACATTTTACAGTCCCAAAACTGCCGTTTGTAGCTATATTTTTTCGCTTTGGAAATTAAGGGGAGGGGGCGCACCGGGCGCAACTGCTGGCAATTACTTACAGCAACATCAGGAGAATTGCATAACGATTAAATGCGAGCGAGCGAGCTTGAAAATTTTGACATTTTACAGTCCCCAAACTGCCGTTTGTAGCTATATTTTTTCGCTTTGGAAATTAAGGAGAGGGGGCGCACCGGGCGCAACTGCTGGCAAATACATTACTGACAGCAACATCAGGAGAATTGCATAACGATTAAATGCGAGCGAGCGAAGCGAGCGAGCTTGAAAATTTTGACATTTTATATTCCCAAAACTGCCGTTTGTAGCTATATTTTTTCGCTTTGGAAATTACGGGGAGGGGGCGCACCGGGCGCAACTGCTGGCAGTTACTGACAGCAACATCAGGAGAATTGCATAGCGATTAAATGTGAGCGAGTGAAGCGAGCGAGCTTGAAAATTTTGACATTTTACAGTCCCAAAACTGCCGTTTGTAGCTATATTTTTTCGCTTTGGAAATTAAGGAGAGGGCCTGGGCGCACCGGGCACAACTGCTGGCAATTACTGACAGCAACATCAGGAGAATTGCATTACGATTAAATGCGAGCGAGCGAAGCGAGCGAGCTTGAAAATTTTGACATTTTATAGTCCCAAAACTGCCGTTTTTAGCTATATTTTTTCGCTTTGGAAATTAAGGAGAGGGCGCACACCGGGCACAACTGCTGGCAATTACTGACAGCAACATCAGGAGAATTGCGTAACGATTAAATGCGAGCGAGCGAAGCGAGCGAGCTTGAAAATTTGGACATTTTACAGTCCCAAAACTGCCGTTTGTAGCTATATATAATAATATATGTATGTATGTATATATATATATATATATATATATATATATATTTGCTTTGGAAATTAAGGGGGTTGCACCGGGCCCAACTGCTGGCAGTTGCTGGCAGTAACATCACGAGAATGGCATAACGATTAAATGCGAGCGAGCGAAGCGAGTGAGCTTGAAAATGTTGACATTTTACAGTCCAAAAACTGTCGTTGTAGCTACATATATATTTTTTCGCTTTGGAGGGAGGGGGCGCCCGGTGCGCCCCCCTGGATCCGCCACTGGTAGTCAAGGGTGTCGGTTTATGTTTATGATTGGGGGAGGTATGACCTGCCAGCGAGGGGGCGTCGAAGTGACCAAGCGGGAGAAGGCTGTCCAAAATCTGCAATTTATATAGAGCATCCCCTAATTTGTTTGTGTTTGTGAGTGTGTGTGTTTCATATAGATGAAAAAGTTAGGAAATAGCCAAGGTCAAGTCTTATTATTGGCAATGCAAGGCATTTTAATATAGACTAGTATGTAAAGCAACATAGACACTGCAAAATCAATGATCAAGCTTTGATAGCAAATGTGTACAACCTATCAAACATCACATTGCGCAACATTGCAGCGACTCTTTTTGCCATTCCGATGTTCTGAGTACACTGCGCACAACCTGCTTGTATTCAAAATGCCAACCAGGAATCACACTGAATCACAATCTTTTGTCGTCTCCGGGCTTTTTGAACAATGTTTCACTATAATACCTCTTGAATTATATGGTTAAAAGAAATCTTAGAAAAATATCGTTTTTCTTGATCATCCTTTCATGTCGATTTCAAAAGCAGTTTACTAACCCTTGAATTACCATTTTGGTAGGTTTTTTTTTTTTTTTTTTTGTTTTGTTTTTTTTTTAACCAGCGGATGGGGGGGGGGGGGCACGTGCCCCCCCCCCATGCCCCCCCCCCCCCCCCCGTAGTTACGCCACTGTATGTGTGTATGAAACAATATTCGTGACCAATGGGGAGCTGAGGAGAAACTTAAAACTACAACACATAAAAAAGCAACTAGGTGATATATCATCCAGCACTTTCCCACTGAGCCACGGTAATTATGCTGAAATATCTGCATGCGGGCTTTGATTGATTTGAAATTTGAACTGCCACTTCTACATAATAATTATCTTAATTATCTGTTTTTGCATGTGTGCGTGCGTCGACATCTACATAGGCGCCGAGGGGCATTAAATAGCATGCGTCAGGACCATACGTAACCTACCATTGTATCAATATACATAAACATTAAACACACAAAATAGCATATTACGCAAGTGTGGAACTACTAACCACATCTTTATTATTTATAAGCAATCACAACAATGTGGAAATCATACTGAAATATGAACGGTTGATGTAGTCCGATGTTCATGTGTCCAAATGATTTCTTTATTGTTTTGGGGATAGGTACTCTGTCACATTGATATGTTTGTTGTTTCTAATTTTCGGCACTGCAAGATTGAATTAAAATCATGAAAATTAGAAATCTAGCCGATAGGACGACTTGGACGTGACGGCATTTTTTCTTCACCCTTATAAGAAATAAAATAAGAGTATATGACTCAACCACACGTTGTCCTAAACGACAGAATGATATAAGGATTGTGATCATCATTCACACTTCATAACGACGCTGATTGAAAAAAAAAAAACACTCTTGCAGTTTGGGGATTTTCCCTTTATTTAACAAAGTGATAACCTTTTCTTTAATCATCATCACATATTTTTCATGAAACGTTTTGAGTTGATGTATATTGATCTGAAGCATTGATGGCTTTGACTAATATGTGAGTATAATGCGGACTATAAATGCTGTAAGACCAGACTATAAAGCTGTTGATCATTCACGTCGATAGTTATACAACTGTATTACGCAAATTCGACAAAAGCTACAGAATATTAAATGTTCATAGATACAAACGTATAAAGTATCAGATATACAGTGTGCGTGAGTTTTCGAGTACACATTCTCTACAGGAATATCTACAAGTATTTGCATCGATAAATAGAAATACAATTTAAGTCAGCTATACGTTAATTCTAGTAAATGGGCGGATGATAAGCACCAATTCCTCCCTCCCTTAATTTCTTGATCCATTCCTACTTTTCTATGTCACTTCTACATTCACAGATTACATGCAAGGTGTAAGTGGTACCACATGGATGAGAAAGAGGAGTGCATATCTTAGGAAGTTACTGTCGAATTCTGGTTAGTCGCGAACAGACATTAAAATAGGTTACTATGCGACAACGGCTGATTTTCCATTGCGACATTGAGCTGCCATTATTTTCATGTATAAAAAAGGGTATAGTGCAATGATCTGTCGGATCTAAGCTACCCTTGTTAAAAGAGCACAAACGAACATATTATAAAATCAAAGTGATTATATGCACAATGTAAGAAATGGACATTAATAAGAAAGTTTTCAAAGTTTTAATGTTTTCATGCAATTAAATAAGATATAATATTGTAATGTTGTTTGTAACTAGATTAGATGAGATTAGATTAGGTGATGCCTTCATCTCACAACTCTTTCATTGTTTTGTACATATCAAGTAAAAGTAGAAAGGCGTGTTGAATATACTTCACACCATTCACACTAAAATTTCATTCACCATTTATAGGATGATACTTGGAAATATTGTTTTAGCTGCAGTTATTCTAGCGATAGAAGTCTGAAAATTCAAAATCTGAGACAAGTATTATAGATATCATTTTTCTGGTCAAAAATTAGTTTCAGTATTTGGAAATTTCAGGACAGTCACTTCCTAGATTGTTGCGTACACATCGTTTTTTGAAACATTCGTTTGAGAATTCAAGGAGATTCTGTGTCATAAACATTAAAGACAGATCGAAATATTCAAATACATACATATTGACCAACATAAATGATTATGATGTACATGTGATACACACATACAAGAATAACATCATATATTATAAAATTCACAGGTCCAATATCTACATTGAATATGATTGCAAAAAAAAAGAAAAAAAAAAGGAGTGGACAGCAAAGTATTCAACTCGTATCCATTAATCTATACTGTGCTTAATTGAGATTTTTTTTTTTTAGAGCGAATACTTGACTGGCATAGTTTAAAGATTGCACTTGTCCCATTTTTTAATCAAACTTTTCACAATGTTTACATACATTTTTTTTTTTAATCCGATTGGTTGGATTGAGAGGATGATCTTTTTGAGACGGTGCTTTGGACTTTGTATAGCCTTAACCCATTAAGTCCTGGGGTAATTTTCCCAAAGAAATTATTGTCTTGTAATCCTTAAAAAGCCAACTCCGAATTTAACTGTAAATTTCACATTGGAGCAAGAATAGCTGCAACTTGCTATAGATTAATGAAACTTATGCAAAATCAAGAAGAAATATATGTATATAAACAAGTAAATCTGACAGAGAAAAGGGAACTTTAAAATGTACGTGTTGCCAATTTCACAAATCATTTATGGATACAGCAAGGTTTTTTTTGTTTTTTTTTTTTTGTTAAAATGTGCAGAATATACATGAACAACAAAGGACTTTTTTTTTCATCCTGTCCAATGATACACTTCAATACAGAAGAAAATTACATGTACAATAAAAAAAAAAAAGAAACAAACCATTAAAACGTGGCTCCTTGAAAATGTTGGCTTAAGCCATAAATTCTCATAACATACATTACAAAAACTGGATTAATGTATGACTACAAATTACAGGGGGAAAAACGAGCGTTTTATCGAATGAACGCATGACTACACGAAGAGAAAAGCAATCTCCAGATCAAGTTTTGGTTGTCAAGGAGAGAGACAAAGTGGCACAGAAACAGTTTGCCACCAACAGGTAGCTTTGCTTGAATGTAGGAGAATTTGACACGAGCATTTCTTTAGAACTATTTTCCCAAATGCCGTCTTTGACATCATCTGCAGTTCCGCTACTTGGCCAGATTTTTTGGGACATGGGAGCTTGGCGCGTCAGCTGAAGACTGATGTTCAAAATAGTCCATCCCATGAGGTTTGAAGCGTTGCATTTGTAGGTACCCACGTAATCAGAACTCATGTTGGTTATGATAAAATCACCGCCAATGAAAGCAGTCATGCCCTCATGAGTAGTATTTGTCGTGTGCGGAACGCTGTGAGGAATGGTCCAGGATACCATTACATCTGTCGGATCATTGACGGGACACTCAAGTCTCACCGTGTCGCCTTCAGCTCCGACCCACTGCGATTTCGTCGGGTCTTGGATGGGAACGCATTGCATTTTTTCTTCAGCAACCTCAGCCAAGCGCTTGCCCGATAACCTGTCTGGCTGTGCGCAGACGACCCCGGATTCTGGACCTGTGTCGCCGTAGAGAAGAAAGTTATCCCTCAATCGTCTAGAGAAGGATCTTGCACGACAGTCGCACTCTAACGGATTGTCTGAAACATTGATTCTTGCCTGGTGGTGAGCATCAGTTAAGAGCGATTGCGGCACGTGGTGAAGCAAGTTGTGTGTGAAGTCAAGAGACCGCAGCAGCGGGGTTGTCTTCACGCCATCTCCCTGAACCCGTCTTAGTCTATTTCCTGTCACGTTAAGACTTGTTAAGAGAGGAAACATCTGAAAACTTTGCCTTTCTAATGCATCTATGTTATTATAACTCACGTCAAGAAAAAGGATGTCACTGTTGTTGTCCACTGTTTGCCAAAAATCACTCGAAATATTGTTGTGAGAAACAACAAGCTCTGCGACAAACGTGCCGGTAAGATTCGGCAAGGTTGAGAGCAGATTGTTCTTCAGTTCTAGCCGTTCGATATGTATCTCATGAGGCAGTTCCAGATCGACAATGTCGTCAACTCTCTGTAATGTAGTGATATTATTGAGAAAGATATACCTCAGAAAAGGTTGGTGTTGCAAAATACCAGCGGGACCATCTTGAAGAATTGTGTTTGATAAGTTTAGAGATGACAACAACGGCATCCAGAGTCCCAAATCCGCACTTATAAACTGAAGAGGATTGTTAGCAAGGTTCAGTGTCATCAGGGTTGAGAAACGAGGGATAAGTGAAGAATTGATATTTGTGATTCCGTTTCCGTCGAGGTGGAGGTCATGAAGTCCAGTTACTCTCCTGTCATCACTTATCTCTACAGTTTGCAACGCCGGCAAAAAGTTTGCTAACGCCGTATTCGAAATATATAGATTTCGCAAACTTTGGCAGTCATGGAAAGTAGTGGAGGGTACAAATTCAACAGGATTGAGTGATAGATCGAGCGTATGTAAATCAGTGCATCCCTGAAACGTATTGATTGAAATTCTTTGGATTCTATTATTTCTGAGATTTACTGTTTCGACAGTAGGCAAATATCGCATAAAAGAAATGTTGGAAATCCTATTGTCTTCGGCATTCAGATACTTTAGCCGCGACATGGACAGGGAATTAATATCAAAATGTGATATTTTATTATGAGAGATGTCAATATGTGTTACAGATAAGAGAAAAACATCTTCTGCAATCTGCGTCAGGTTTCCGAAACGCAAAATAAGTGTGTTTAAAACAAACGGTGTGCCAATAGCGGAAAGTGACGGAGGGCTAAATCCGTCGATGCGTAACTCTCGAAGGCTCCGAAGAGAAGAGAACGGATTTGTTTGGATCGTCATGGCTGCATTACTCTGCAGACGCAGTTCGTTTAGTGTCGCAGGACCTGTCAGTCGAGGGATATGAGCAATTTCCGTGTTCATCAAAGACAGCAGCCTGAGCCGGACTAGATTGCCCAGGTTTTCCCACACGACACTTCGGATTGGGTTCGAATCGAGGACGAGCTGGGCGAGATCATAGATAGTTGGAAATACGGGCAAAGATTCGAATTTGTTTCGAGACATATCAAGATTTGTGAGACGGGGACAATTCTGAAGAGTGGGAAAGTTTAGTGAAGAGACCTCATTGTCGGTGATATTGAGTGAATAAAGCATGGGCAAGTTAGAGAAGGCCTGAAGATCCTGTAACTTATTTTGTCCAACATCGAGCACCATCAATGACGCTGCCACTGAAAACGCGAGAGGGTCCACGTAATGAATGGAATTGTTCGTCAAGTAGAGCGCGTTGAGCAACGGCGCATTTAAAACTCCGTCAATTCTCGTCAGGGCATTGTTCGAGAGACGGAGATACCGCAAGTTTGGTGTGTTAGTAAGCAGGTTGTTGGGCAACTCATTTATCTCGTTATTACTCAGATTAATACTACGCAGACTGGGAAAGAAGGGCACATCTATGATTGACTTGATTCGGCTGCACGCAAGATCCAAACTTTTCAGCCTACCCAGTCCATTAAAGTTGGCGATGCTAGTTACCATATTGCCGTTCGCCCTGAAATTTTCGAGGTGTAACAACCTCGAAAGATTACCAAAGTCTTCCAGCCGATTATCATTGACATTAACTGAAAGTAACTGTGGGCAGCGCAGCCAGATTAGACTGTCAATGTAACCAAGTTGGTTACCACATAAAATGAGTGTCTTTAGAGTTGGGGATACGATTCTGCTCACATGAGTCAGTCGATTTTTCGATAGATCTAGAGTTTCTAACATACTCATCTCAGCAAAAGAGTCATCTTGGACCTCTGACATGAGATTTCCGCTGAGATTCACCAATTTCACAGAGTCATGAGAAAATGCAAATCGACTGATGCGGTTGTTGTCAAGTATGAGCTCTTCCAAGAAGGGCATACCTTCAAAGTGCTCTTTGGTTATCTCCGTTATGAGGTTGCTGCTTAGACGAAGTATACGAACCGAAGGCGAATCACGTAGCAAAGCGACCTGACTGTCTGTCAGGACAGCATTTACAAGTTCTAGGTGGGTGAGCCTTTGCAAAACACTCCACAATCCGCCCTCAATATGCACGATTGGGTTGTTGACAACTGACACGTAGACCAGGTTAGAAGCGTTAGTGAATGTTTCTCGCAGCAGGCGATCAACCCGTGTCTCTGCACAATATAAAATCGTGACTTTGGGTCCCAATGTTGGAAGTTTGTCCAAGTGAGCACGCCGGCAGTCAACGCGTACCCATGGATCAATCATGCGCAATGCGTAGCACTTGCAGACGTTGGGGCAGGCTGACAGCCCGGAGCCATGAGCAAAAACTGCCAATTGGAGCAGCATAAAGCAGCAAGACTTAAGGTCCAGGAGGTGTCGAGATGTAAGAGCCATTATGGACATTCAGTCAGTCACCGTAAGCTGAAGAAGATTTTTTTTTTTTGGGGGGGGGGGGGGGGCGAGGAAACGTGATTTTAATATCAACAGAGATGAAAAAGAAAATGTTAAAAAGAACTTCAAATTGTAATATCTTTTTTCTCTCTCTCCGTTAGATTATTCTCCTAATAGAAATATGTTAGTTACAAAAAAAAAAAATGCCACTTAAAATTTGGAAGCAAAGGTATTTGTTTCAAGGATCATTAGGATTACTTTTTTTTTACATGTCAAAGAATCATAATCATCATTTTGACGGTCATGAAATTAGAATAAAAGCGATTTTCTGGTCTCAGTCTCACTTCCAAGGTATGTGGTGTTATCATGCTGAAGTCCCTATGATTTTGAATATTGTTATTTCAAAAAAAAAATATCTTATGGTACACAAGATGAAAGTTCCATAGAGGACATTTGACCTCCTTAAGAAAATAAAGTCAACAAGTAAAACGCAACTGATTGGACACGGTTAAAGACATTACATGGCCGGCGCAGCCGTGGGTGCCGTGGGGGCTCGGGCCCCCACACTTTTTGTGCACCATACAAAGGAATACATAAGGTGTCATCATTTTGGGCCCCCACACTTTTTTTAACCCGGAAATACGTAAGTGGCACTAAAATAGAAATAGATAGGGATCTTGAAGTATGGCGGCGGTAAGGTTATGTTTTCTCTGAAGACTTTTTTTTTTTTTTTTGCTTGTCAGCTGAAGAAACCCGGAAGTGGACGGGGAGAAGAGATGAGCCTTTTTTTTTTTTTTTTTTTGCTTGTTAGCTCATGAAACCCGGAAGTGGGCCCCTACACATTTGAAAACACTGCGCCGGCCCTGCATTATAACACATTTGCAGATGAAACAAAAACCCAGATTTAGTGCTCAAAATAGTTCTTAAATGCGAGTTAGGGATAGTAACAACCAATGTAAATATTTGAATCAGTATAGTTAATTTAAGTATTGTTGAATATACAAAATGTGAACAATAGTTCACATGGAAGGATGTTTTGTGATACAACTAACCTATACACACATGCATCAAATGTGATATCTTGAACATCTTTTATTTAAATCACTGCTCCCAATGGTAAACAGTACCTTTAACCTAACACGTTGCAATGGTCATAGATTCCGTGGACACTTAGTTTTTAGCTCATCACTCCAACTTTGAAAAAATGCACTCATGTCAGACTCGTGAAAGAAAAATTAATGATAATTATCATCAAGGTAGAATTTTCCCGTTGCCAAGCCTGCCGCAGCTACAGATAATCATCCTTGCTCTTTTTAGGAGAAAAACAGCGTTGTCCTCACGCGAAGGCGCACTTGTTACACTACAAAAAGATCGGTATTAGATTTAACACTATGGGTGTCAATTCTAATACCGATCAAGTGTCAATAAAAGACCACACCAAAAGGTGTATATTATACAAAGTATGTTGTGATGATTTTGAAAAGTGCTCACCTGGCACTTCGTGATTTTGATTTGACACTGTAGCTTGTGATATTTTTAACACTGCGCTGGTGTTCAATCAACAATGACATTGCATGGTGTTAATTTTTGATACTACTGGTCTTAATGTCAGTAGAATAACACTCGCAGTGTGTCAATAGGAGACCACACTAACTGGTGTTACTGTGGTGTAAATGTGTTCACAACTTTTTTTTTCAAAAATCAAGTATACCTACTTTATCGAAGAGTTGGTGTCCGTCTTGCTGACTTCAAAATCAATAAGAAAACAATGAATAATTACCTATCAAAAAAAAAGTTTTGTATTTTGAATTGACACCCAGAGGTGTTAATTTGACACCACGAATGAGCACGGGAAATTTAAGTCGAGCTTGGTGTTTTACATTTAACACCCGAGTTTTTGCAGTGTAAGAAAACAAAATAAAACAGGTATTATATAGACAGCGTGGTCGACAACAACCAGTATACAAGCATACTCACAACTATTCTATCCAGCATCAATTAGTGCGGGTTGTGGCGCCAAGATGCATGCGCTGAACAGTCACTCCATTGGAAAGTTCTACGGTCCTTCCCGACAGGTGCTATTGCGGAGGTGAAGCGCAAATAGCCGATTGGCAAGTTACAGGTAGGGGCCAGGTCATCAGAGGAATGTTAGCAACTCCTGATTTTGAACGCCCATCTTCAAGATATGGCATGATGGAGCATGAAAAAAAAAAAGTTTTGATGGGAATGATGATAGTAATGATAAGACATGAAATGATGAGAACAGTTATTCATCTAATTTAGATGACATCTTTCGGCGAACACATAGTGGACTGGTTCCTCAAGAAGTTTAGAACAGTTATTATTACGGGTTTCACCCCAGTATTTTCAGGTTCTCATAAAGCCCACCTACTCCTACTACGCGTTGGTATATCAGATCATGATAGACACTGGCTAAGATATCTCGCTTCGAGTGAAATCGAACAAAGAATACAAATTTTTCAAATTCGAAGCCTCATCTAGGAAGACATATTATGTTAGAATAATTATACCACAGTAATCCAACAGTGCATAGAAAAGATGGATGGCTTCGTAAAGTGGTAAAAAAAACATGATTTATTGCTGAATGAAAGTTATGAAATGAATTACTGTTTGAGTCACTTGGTATGGCAAATTTACTATCAAAGAGTGTCACACTGGCTATAAATACAGGAAAAAATATAGATCGAGCGATTGAGTAATAAATGTCAATAGTCATCGTTCACATAATAATTATCAGGTCAGTCTCCAAACAATGTTACTTCCGTTATTGACGCTTTCAGTCCAGCACATCAAAATATAGGAGGTAGCTCATTCGATAGAGTATCTGCCGGGCTCGGGTTTGGACTAGAATTAGAAGCTCAGTGAGTCTTGCTCAGCAACGTTGTGTGTTATCATGCCGTCCCCTCCAGTAGAGGCAAAACTCACTCTCTTTCCGTAGGTTCGCTGATCCGAAAACGAAATATAATAAGGTTTGTATCATTCCGGAGGTTCGTTAGTACGCACCATTATATCTTTTGAATCACTTTCTAAAATCAAGTGTGATCAATCATGTTTCCTAGTACTTTTAAGTTATTGATTATTTTCAATAGGTCGCAAATCAAATTGATTTTCTCACTTAGCATTTAATTATGATACAATCATTATCTTATCTCACTGACTACGCACGGAGGAATCGCATGTATGTGAAATTCTAGAAGAATTGCAGAAGAAGTCTTGGTATTCCTTCCCTCGCTTGCCCGTATTCGGTTCATTTCCTCTTATTTCTATAGCGGCATGATCAGCGACACCCTCCCCCTCCCCCACCCCAATTGAAACTTTCCAGTTAAGTGAACGAAAGCAGATACATGTATAAGCGTATACCTACCCCTTCACTACGAATATGCCCGTGGAAGAAGGTTCGACTCGGTTTCCAAAGAGCTAAGTCTGTGAATGAATGTCTGCGCGCATTCCTTTCCAGATTATACTCTCGGACTTGGCTTCTGCACGTTTAATATACCGTCAGTGTTTCTGGTGAAATCAGGTGTCCTTCCAGCGCTTGGTAAAAAACACCCACAACAAATCAAATGGAAGGTTTCATATCACGCCATTCCCTGAATTCTTCTAGACGTATCTGCCTGCCGAACGCAATTTTCTGGATGAAATGAAATGAGATAATAGGTTGGCTACATCGCATGAGATTACAATTACGCTGTGTAAGAGCCTGAAGGTTTAATATCTTCTTTGCAACGATATCATTACGAGGAGCAGCCATATTATGACTGCTTCTAATTTGTTTCTCTTAATCAGTTTCAGTTCGGGAGTAGAAAAAATCTAATAATATAACTTGTTTTGTATTAAAATTACTTTTTATAAGTTTGAAGACAGGATATACTTTGGTCTGAGATTCATTAGTGTGTACAGTGTTATATAATGAAAAAAAAATACTGATGACTCTTCTTTGATTAGTTTAACAAAGTAGGGCCTATACGCATAAGACTTATAGAGATGATTTTTGTTGTTAGGAAAACGCAAAAGTCACATCAAATTAATTATATCTCCGGGGAGGATGAATATTGGGGGCCAGTCAGCTAAAGAGGGGTACATAAGCAAAACAAGCAGATTTTTTTTTTCTCGCATCTTTTGCAGTTTAGTTTTTAGCGCCCGGTTTCCAATTAAATCTGTTTCTATTTCACGTATACCTTTCATGACAATATGAGGGACAAAGTACATGAAGCAGGCGTTTTTACTGCTTGCGAAGTGCGCACCATGTATCAACATTCGTATCCATTACTAGATTTGTTGTTTGTCTTTTTTTTTTTTTTCCATCAGGCTACATACGTCTTATCCGGACTTGTTTATATAATCTACTAAAGTGCAATTCCATTTTTGACGATTAATTTGGACAGGTGTAGAATGTCACATTGGCCGTAAAGAGACCAATACTTCTACCCGTGTAATCATGAAGTGACCTGATGAGAGTTGAAGGGTGTGGGTAGAACCTGTTGCATCCACCTAGATCAAAATGGACATAATTTTGTATGTGTTTAATGTTATCACTATTTTTTTTTCATTTTCTATCTTAGAAGATGACTAGATACAGCCCATACCCCGTATTCAGCTGCACGATAGCTGATCTTCCACTCGACCGCTTCACCGGGTTATGCGTCCTGCCTTTTGCGATGAATGAATGAATGAATGCAGAGGGATATGAGTTGTGACTCTCACACACTGCACGGAGCCGCCATTTTTGATGTACTATCTGAATGACTTCTATCCAGGGGACTTCTATTCACCCTAGTGCTATTTTCTCTTGCTACGAAACCACTATTTTATAAACCACTTCGCTTTATGTAATAACTCCCCCCCCAAAAAAAAGAGGTGAAAACAATAAATCACAGTGCAGCATACCTGACAACCTGTGAATTTGCATATATTTTTGTGACCTCATCCCCTTCCCCGATTTCAAACTGTAGGGTAATAATATTTTATCGTTAATAATTTTGCAAGCGTGCTCAGAATACGATAGTATAGAGTTTACAAATCATCTTAATGTCAAAATCTGAAAGCCAATTAGTTTATATAAATGCAAATTAGCCGGTTTTACTCTTCAGAATTTCGCTTGTGAACAGGATTTATGGGAATTCTGAATGCAAGCTACAATGATCAATGTTAAGCAATTCTGCCCTCCGGATTAGAGATTTAATTATATAGTTCCAACATTACCACACTGTGACATGTGTATTGCGTGTGACTGATAGTGCCTGACTATGCAAATAATTAATAATTGATAATTGATGTGCAGGCAGCCCAAACCAAGAACAGCTTGAGCCATGACAGGAAACAGGAATGCAGCTAGAGAGATAACCGTCACACAACAGCAAACATAATATACGAAACTATTGACTAAACGCAGCAGACAAGTTCGCCTGTGTAGAATCTATACATGCCTTCCTTTTTCTGCTTCTCTGAGCCCCAACTCATGCATTCTTATGGTGAGGCTACCCATGTCATCATCCTTGTTCATTGCAATTTGTAATAGATTTTGAAAACATTTTTATTCCTCATCCCAATCGTTATATATTTTGAAACTCTCTCATACTGAGTATAACTGATTTATATTGTAAAAGTCTGGAAATCATCCGGAAGTCTCCTTCAATCAATATCATGAGCGTTTTGATTTTTGCAAACCCCTCGTCTGTTACCCAGATTTCAAAGTATGTCTGTTGAGGATATCATTCGAAGAGTTCAAGAAATTGATGATCCGGTAGACAGTTAAATTGTTTTTGTGCGTCAATGGTCTAACTTCCCGCTTTAGAACTGGGTTTGTAAGATTTCAGCACTCTTATTGTATAAGTGAAAGTTCGGTTCCAAGCTTTAATTTTCGAATCCTTTTTGCGTTTACATTTTCTAAAATCACACCAGACCATTATGTACAGGTATACATTTGCACATTTTGCAAGCTATTTTTGAAATCTCATGAATCGTGTAGCAGCCTACGCAAAAAGACAGGCAATGTTGCAACTGTTACAATAATCAGTGTAGATTTTAGATATTCTAGCTTCCCGGTTAGGCATTTCATTATTTCCATCTTAATGGTACGAATGCCCGATAATGCTTGACTATTCAAAGCGGTATAATGTGTTTGGGGTTTTTTCTGCATCTTGGTGTTTCTTGTTTCTATTTCCTCTTCTTCTCTCGGTACTAAGTACCTGTGTGTTGTACAGGAAACAGATACCCATCCAGAGAGGTTGTTGATCAAACCAGGTAGCAGACCTGAATGAATTGAATGAATGCAACCAAGCATATTATCCATTATCCTGTTTATTCAAGTCAATAGAGCAGCACTGCAGACACGCATTCACACACACACGCACACACGCGCGCACACACACCCATTATAGACACAAAAACACGGAACATGCATTTACTGTAAAGTTGAAAAAATTGTCGTTGCTAAGGCACTGAGCGATGCTATAGTTTTGAGGAATATGCTCATCAGTTTGACACTATTACAATTTTACCTAGTACTGTATTATTAGTACTTCACGTTTCAATACTATTTGCCACTCCTACATGCATAGGTACATTGTACTAATGGGTCTTGTTCATTTATTAGTTATAGTAAGTATATACAGGGCGGATACATGTACATGTAAGTATTCAATTTCTCCTGGTAGAAAGCCCCCAGGTTTTTATTCATTGCCTCTTTTACCTTTAATGTGTTTGTTCATTGAAGTTTTTGCAAATATTTTGTGTTATTGAGTGTGTATGTGTGTATGTTCTTATGTGTGTATGTGTACCTATGAACCTTTTAATGCAAGCGTTTTTATACTGTCTACCTTTCTTGCAGCATTATGCTGTTTTCAAGTGCCTACATGTAGATTGTCATGTTTAGATTTTGAAATAACATGAAAGATGTTGCCCAATGACTTTGAACCGGGTGTTCACCTTGACGATGACTTAAATTCCACAGTAAGGGAATGTAATTATGTAAGTTGTGATGACTTTCAGGAAAAGCTTGCATGCTGCAAACCACATGAGAATTTTACTATGCTTCATATAAATGCTAGCAGCCTTGTTAAAAATCATGATAATTTGCAAGTGTTGCTTGAGTGTTTACACCATGATTTTTCTTTCATTGGTGTCTCTGAAACTTGGTTTAAGACATCAACTGATGCTAATTTATTCAAGTTACAAGGTTACTCCCTAATCAATATCTGTAGACCTGATAGCATTGGTGTTGGTGTTGCCTTATATATTAAATACTCCATTGATTATAAGCTACGGTGCGATTTGTCTGGTAGTAAACCTGGTTATGAGTCAATTTTTATTGAAGTTGATGATAAGGAAAAGCATATTGTAGTTGGGTGTATTTATAGGGCTCCAAGAAGTGATGTTGAATCATTTTGTGATAATTTTGAAGAGCATATGCAAACGTTATCTAGGGAGAACGAGATTGTTTATGTTATGGGTGACTTCATTATCAATCTGTTAAATTCTGATTATGATGATAGTGTGAAGGGGTTCTTGGATCTAGTATTCACATAATATGTTCCCTCTCATCACTAAACCTACTCGCATTACTGACACCTCTGCTACCCTGATTGATAATTTATTTTACAACTTGTATTCAAAATAATGTTGAGAGTGGTCTTATATTTTCAGACCTATCTGATCATTTGCCTATTTATTGTATAGACAAAGGAAAAGTAAGCATATCAAATGGTGAAAGAAGTATAAAAGCTAAGCGCGCAGTCAGTGCTGAGAACATATCTATCTTCAAACAGAAGCTTTTAGAAGTTGACTGGCATGACCTATATAAGTTAACTAGTGCAAATGATTAATATGATTATTTTATTAATGTATTTGGTGATTTGTATGACAAATGCTTTCCTGTTGTTGAATTATGTGCCAAGAAGAGATGTAAGAAACCCTGGATCACACATAGTTTGCTTAATTCCATTAGGAAGAAGCATAAGCTCTATGAATTATTCATTAAACATCCAACCTGGATAAATAAGAAGAATTATGTTGATAAGAATGAATTGACAAATGTTGTGCGTATTTCAAAGCAAAAATATTTTAGAAATCTATTCCATGATATAAAAGGGATATCAAAAAAACATGGTTCCATATAAACAAACTGATCGGAAAGGGGAAATGTCAAAGCCTTCCCTCAGAAATGTATAATGGTGATATTTCATTAAGTACAAATACGCAAAAGGCAGAACATTTCAATCAGTATTTTGCAGGAATTGCTGCTAAGATAAGTGAAAAGATCCCAAGTACATCAAATACTTTTCAGGATTATTTGAAACCTGCAAAAAACAGCAAATCCTTATTTTTGAAGCCCACTACTGCATCTAAAATAATAACGCTAGCTCTGTCATTAAAATCCTCCAAGTCATCAGGCTCTGATGATATAGCTCATAGGGTTGTCAAAGAGTGTATTCATAGCATTGCTGTCCCATTGTGTGACATATTTAATACGTCTCTGTAGCAAGGAATAGTTCCAGACAAGATGAAAATTGCCAAAGTAGTTCCTGTGTATAAGAAAAGTGATAACAGAAACATTGAAAACTACAGACCCATTGCCTTGCTGCCTGTATTTTCTAAATTGTTAGAAAAGATTGTATGCTCAAGAGTAAATAATTACTTATCTGTAGAAGGCATTTTGATCCCCGAGCAATTTGGTTTTCGCAAAAATTCTTCTACCAGTATGCATGGCTCGACACTAACTTTTTTGTTTGGTTGCCCGATGGGGCCACCAAAATCCTAAATTTCAAAGTTTTGGTGGCCCGAGAGAAAAATTTGGTGTCCCGAAAAAAAACAATAAAAAACATTAAAAGTCAAATATTTAAGTTTTATGATAGTAAGAATTAGAAGTTGGACATATCTACTCATAAATAAACTTCAACAAACTTGCAACACTCACTCTCAGGCACTCATTCAGTCTTTTTCATCCATCCTTTAAACAAATTTAACTGCTAATTTCCGGCGCAAAAAGTTATGAATTTACTGACATACTCTTCAAAAAAAATTTGGTGGCCCGACTTTCATTTTTGGTGGCCCCGGGCCACCGGGCCACCGTTAGTGTCGAGCCCTGCAGTATGGGTGTATTGCATTTAACTAACATTATTGCTCATGCACTTGATGAAGGGAAATTTTGTCTGGGCATTTTCTTAGATTTGTCCAAGGCATTTGACACCATTGACCACCACATTCTTATAAGCAAACTTAAATTTTATGGTATTCGTGGAGTTCCTTCAGACTGGTTCAAAAGCTATTTGCAAAACCGAATGCAGTTTGTGGTTGTCAATGGGACCAAATCGCTTTCCACCCAAATTGATTGTGGAGTGCCTCAAGGCTCAGTGTTAGGCCCACTATTATTTCTTATCTATATCAATGATATCATCAGTGCTACATCATTGTTTACTTACTCACTGTTTGCTGATGATACAAGTCTTCTGTCCTCCCACAAGGATGTGTGCAGTTTAATATCTTCAGCAAATTATGAACTTAATAAACTTTATCGTTGGTTTTATTGTAATAAATTGTCACTTAATCTTCAGAAGACACAATGTCTTATTTTCAGAACAAGGAATCAGAGGATACCTTTAAACACCCCTTCTCTCATTATTGGTGGACATCAGGTAGCTACAAGCGAAAATGTATTATTCCTTGGTATTACTATCAATGAATTTCTGTCATGGAAGCAACACATTCTAAATGTATGTTCCAAAGCTTCTCGGGGTGTTGGTGTGATGCATAAGCTAAAATTTATTGTTCCTAAAAGTGTCTTGACTACACTGTATAATAGCATCATAACGCCTCACTTGATGTATTGTAATGTTGCTTGGGGTAATACTTATAACAGCCATCTTCATAACTTGTTTATTGTACAAGAAAGAGCTATCAGGCTAATAACAAGCTCACACTTTACTAGGCCAAGTGCCCCCCCCCCCCAGTTCTTACAGCTGCGTTGTTTACCTCTAAACGAGTTAGTGCCTTTTAACTCATTGGCATTCATGTACAAGCTTCACATGTCCAGTTCTCCCTCCTTATTTTTGGATTTGTTTGTCTAAAACTCAGTTGTTCATTCCCATAATACACGTCAGAAAAACCTTCTGCATCTACTTTATGTAGCTACCAGTATTGCCCTAAATTCTTTTTATGTGTCTTGCATAAAAGAATGGAACGTGTTACCCTCAGATGTTAAAGATAGTACCACTTTTTCCAGATTTAAAGTGTTGACTCGGAAGTATTTGCTTCATCGATATTCTCAGTCTCATTGATGCTGCTCCTTTTAAATTCTAGATACATGACTTCATCTCATCGCTTTCCATTTGAGTAACATAGTCAAAATGCCAATTATGTTTTGCTTTAAAATTCCATAGGTAGTGTGTGTGTGTGTGTGTGTGTGTGTGTGCACTTAGAATCCATCCATGTATGTTAAAGCCACTGTATAATTCTGGCTTATGGTAAAAATTAGAAACTCTCCTTTTGAAAGGGTTCTTACCTGTGGAGAAGTGAGGATTCTGAGACCATACCAATAGTTAAAAAAAAATAAAAAAATACTGCTCCCTCTTGTGGTCATATATCACTAGCCGATAAAATAAATTTTTTAATTGACTCGAAGGGGGGGGGGGGGCAATAAATTTGTTGTCAATTTTTTTTTTTTGGTCTCTGGGGTGTGGTTGCTGCGCTTCTTGAGGGATTCCACTAAAATTATTCTGTGGCTTTAATATGTTTGTACATATTAGTGAGTTGTTATATTACATGTCTTAACTTGCCTTTCAGGGATCTTATTATACAAGCTTGCTTTTCTAAGACCCCTCCACGTTACATCTATAATGCATCTACATGCATTGTCAATTTATATTCAAATATTCTGCAAATTGTTTTAATTGTATATATTCAACAATGTATTCCTTGTTACATATTATTGTTTTTATGTATATTTTTGTATTGCGGAAACTTTGAATAAACTTGAACTTGAACTTGAACTTGAACTAGGACACAAACAAACAAACAAACAAACAATCTGCGCAATGGCACATAAGTCATGTAGTTTAGCCCCGTGGTGTTATGTCGGCTTCGTGTGCCGTTTTTGCGTAGTGTCGAACTCGTGGGAATTATTTGCAAAGTGTCGGACTCGTGGGCTGTGTGACTCATTGACTGTATGCCTATAGTGGGCTGTATGACTTACGTCTGTAGGACTCGTGGGCTGTATGACCCGTGGTGTCGGACTTGTGACGTGTACCCGTTAGCAGGTTGATCTAAAATCTCTGACGAAGAAAAAAAAAAGTTTCGGTGGGTTACGCCCGTTGTTGCAATTATTGTCTGCTTAATCGAACCCAACTATTCCTGTTGGCAATTCATACATGCTATTTTCCTAGGACCATTAACCCCTTAAAAGTTTTAATTTAATTTGTCATTTCAAGTTCGGTGTTAGTGTTATGCACGTAGCATTAGCAAAGTATAGTCCTTATACTCACCATAAAGTACTTAATATAACCTACGCCAATGTAGTAGTTGCCATTATATAACGTATATATAGTTCATGTAACACTCCATTATACAGTCATGGCAACATAGATCTTAGAAATTTTGGAAACGTGAAGAAATTTTTGGCATTTTATGGAGACTAAGATCCAAATATGGTATGTGAAATAAGAGAATACAACAAGTATAATTGTACTTCAGGGAAGTTTGAAGAAAAAAGGGACAATCTGTTCAAAAAAAATCGGCGAAGTTTTAGGAAAATCACACTCCTCAATCCGTTGGAAAGTATAGACTAAATTACTGTAAATGATTTTTTTTTTTTTTTTTTTTTAGCCATCGTTATGGATGAAAAGACTGCAACACTTTGTTACGTCATGTATAAAGTGTACAGAAAATTCAACATATTATGTTCACTTTTCTAGCATATATTAGAGTACTTGTCTTATAGGCCTAAAAACATAGCTCTTTCACAAGTATAAGGTAGAGGGGGAATGATACTATACCCATATGCCAGTACCGTAACCTAGATTGGGTCAGTCAAGTGAGTGTGTCTACTTTTATTTAAAAAAGAAGGATTTTGTGATAATTTATCCGCAGGCTTATATTGTTCCATACCTGACGTCACGAACTATTCCAGTAGTCTTCACTGATGGCTGGGAAAAAAAATCATAACCTTTCTACCATACGCATTGTGTGATTTTCCTAAAACTTCGCTGATGTTTTCTACTAAACATTACTGCATTCACTCAATCGACGTGTATATTATGGCTTAGTTCCCCTTTGACCTTAACCCTAACCAGGCCGGGCTTTTTCGCTGTTCTGTAGCCGGGGAAGGGTTGAATCAACCCCCCACCCCCCCCCCCCCCCCCCCCACCCCCGATATCGGCCGTCGATTGCGCAATCGCCGCCATGAAAATTGGCACATACATTACCTGTGGCGTAATCTACCAAACTGTGAAAAAAAAAACGGAAATACATGAAATCATACATTTTCCTTTAAATTAGAAAATAAAGCTCCTAGAATCCTAAATTTTGGTGATACTAAATGTAGCATTCCTAACAATGTAGGGCCTACTTGAAAAAAAAAAAAAAACTGGTATCAAAATTAATTTCTTATACATTGTATTGATTTGTGAATTTCTTATGTATTTCCTTGCTTTTCGACCTTTTGTTTTTTGTCATTTTTTCGCATAATTTATGACGGAACTTATTTCAAGATTGATTCCAGCCAATGAAAGTGAAAATTATCATATCGTTTTGAATTAAAACTCCATTTTTTTTTTCGGTATAGGCCTAGACTTTGTACACATAATCACGTTCTTGAGCCATTCCATTTCGGTCTGACAAGCATGTATTATGTTGTAGGCCTATAAACGGTCGTGCAGCGTCGTAACGGTATGCCCGATTTTTGCGAAAATAGTGTCATAAGATGTGCGATACTCGAAAGTAAAAAGTCAGCGAGCGGCGTGGTCAAAACAAAAAAAAAAATAAAATAAAATCGCGCAGCGGAATGGTCGTGGAAAATGTCTAGGGGGTTGAATCAATCTCCCCCCCCCCCCCCCCGCCGTTCGGGTTTCGTCTTGCGATGGCACTGCACTATAAGAATCCTGCAGTCATTGTTTGGAGATACATGTAGTTATTCAGCCAAAGGGCTACAACCCTCGAGTATTACAGTCCACGAGTCATTCATTATTCAGTCCACGAGTCATACGGTACAGTTCTCCAGCTCACCAGCCCATGAGCAAGACATAAATTTAACAAGGCCTACGATGCGAGCTCGATGTCAACGGTTCACAAGCTACACAATTTATACAGACACTAGACAATGATAAGGCCCACGAGCTTGACACTATTAATATAGGCCTGTAGGCAAAAAAGAAAAAAGAAAAGACCCTTAGCTCGCGTTAAAGTGTTTGCAAGAGTGTGTGTGTGCGTGTGAGTGTAAATAAAATTCACCGTGCAACGGCTTACGTGTATAATCTTTAACCTTGAAGGTTGAAATCAATGCACCTTCAACATCATTTAAACAGGTGCAATTATTAGTGGAGCCCCACTTGTCAGAAAGGTACTAAGTTTCACCTTTGGTGCTATAGGCCCTAATTATTCCAGTGTGACATTGGTGTGCATCGAATCGAATTCGCATACCATAATATATAGAGGGCGCTGTCGTTGAACACTGACGCCGATTTCAAACCTCATATTTTCTCTAAATTTTGTTGGATTTGACTTATATTTTGCCTGTTGAACTCATAATGTTCTGACTAGTGTGTCATTGCAGCCCAGTGGAATCACCTGGCAATGTTTGGTTAAAACTTGAACCTTAGTTTTGGGAAGATTTTGGAAAACCTTTGCTGTGACGATGACAGTCTACTACTGGGTTCTTGCGGTATCTTGCATTGTACGGACCACTGTCCCTCCTGCAAGCCGACAGATTGCCGCCATCCACCTCTACCAAAGCCATGACCTTCCAGCCGCAGAAATCTGAAGGGTCAAGTGTAAACCGAGATTGCAAACGTTTCTTCTATTCTCCATCGGAACTCACGTCATTACGTAATATAGCCACCCGTTCACGACTGCCCACTGAAGTATTCAACCGGGCAAAGGAACTCGGCATCTATAGGCGACGCGGATGCCGAGCTGGTTCTCACAAAAGGAGAGCTATTAAGGTCATTACTGGCAACAGAAGTAGAAGAACAAAAACCAGGCCCCGCACCCCCCAGTTACAGAGAATTGAATGCGTAAGTTCCTCCAACTTGCACTATTTTACATTCCCGACTGTTTACCTCTGCAACCCTCGCTCTCTGAATAACAAACTGGATGAATTTGCTATCATCGATCGTCAAACAACTGGGGTGTGACCTATGTGTAGTAAGTTGGTTTCGAGCTGACCAGCCCGATAGTGACTATGCAGTGAACGATTTCTTGTCCTACGCAAAATCGAGAAGTTCTCGACGTGGTGGTGGAGTGGTGATTTACGCTAGACCTGATTTATCACCTAAGACTGTCAGTTTTCTCCCACCACATCCTGATTATGAGATTCTTTGGATTCAAATCAGGCCTAAAAGACTACCCGCGACGTTTCGTGCATTTACGTAGCGGCTGTGTATTTCCCTCCCGCGTACGATGGCGCCGACGATCTCATCCAGTACCTCATGAACTGTGTCGACGATATAAACACTAGGCACACAAACGCTGGTATCATGATTCTTGGTGACTTTAACCGAGCCGACATATCTCAGCTTACATGTACGGGTGGTCTCGCTCAAGTCGTGAGTAGTCCCACACGTGGATCTGCCATATTGGACCTCATAATCACAAATATGCAAAGATTGTACTCTGCACCAGACATCCTCTCACCTCTAGGCACTGGTGGCGATCACAATGCTGTGCTTTGGAAACCATCCAACAGTAAAGGTGAGAAACCCAACAAATCGGTCAGTAAAATCACTCGTCCCATGAAAGACTCTGCGATACGTGGGTTTGGTAACTGGTGTTCACAGCACAACTGGGTTGAAGTCACATCCCCTCAGCTTTCTGTCCAAGAAAAATGTGACAATTTCTATGAAACCCTGCGAGAGAAAATTGATGTGTTTTTTCCGCTGAAATCAACCAAAATGCACTCAAACGATCAACCATGGGTAACGCCTTTCCTCAAAGCGCTGATCTGTCAGAGACAACGAGCATTTCGAACAGATGAGAGGGAGTGGAAACGATTGCGTAACAAAGTTCAAAGGGTGAAAGCAGAACTGAAACGCAACTTCTACAAAGAGCGTATTCTCAAACTGAAGCAAGAGAACCCATCAAGCTGGTAAACTCTTGTCATCTGCAGCGAAACCCGTAACTACCATCACCATACCGGAAACTCCTGATTTGGACGATTATGCTGTCGCTGAAGCGGCCAATGACCACTTCGCAAGCATCAATCTCGACATACCTGTACTTGATCGTGAGAGCTTACCAGCATTCTTGCCCGCCCAACCTCCAACATTACTTCAACCGTATGAGGTGTTCAAGGAGCTGAAACGAATCAAACCAGGGAAATCAAGTGGTCCTGATGGAATACCTGCACGTCTTGTCAAGGAATTTGCTATTGAGTTGGCAACACCACTCTGTGAGGTGCTAAACTCTTCCTACCAGTCAGGTCTTGTCCCAAAGCAGTGGAAAAAGGCAATCATTGTTCCCGTGCCTAAAGAGAAATCTTCCTCCTCGGTTGAGAGACATAGGCCGATCTCCCTGACTGATCACTTCGCGAAGATAGCTGAGATTTTTGTTTATCGCCATCTGTTGCGTAACCTCAATTACCAGTTAGACCCGAACCAATATGGTGCTAGAGCAGGTCGCTCTACAGCGCAATGTCTTGTTGACATCTACAACTTCCTGTGTGAAAACGCGGATCGCCCTAGATCCATCACTTCCATCGTCTCTACTGACTTCACTTGCGCTTTTGACCGGGTAGACCACTCAGTCGTGATGCAGAAACTGTTCGCTTCCCGCGTGGCTCCATGGTTGATTGAATGGACGGGCAGTTTCCTGACGGACAGACAGAATCAAGTTCGTTACCGTGGCGTCCTCTCACCTCCAAGAGCGATGTCGGCTGGTGTCCCTCAAGGCATCCGTCTTGGTCCCCTCCTGTTCCTAGTTCTCATTGATGATGCACTGCGTGATTCCTCAATTCGTCGGTGGAAGTATGTAGACGATATGTCCGTTGGCGCTGTTGAAATCAGTGGTGCTACGCCCAGTGTGTCCCTGCAATCTGTTTTGTGTGACCTGGAAGTTTGGTGTGGTCACAATAATGTCATGCTAAATCCACACAAGTGCCATATTATGCGTGTCAGTTTCCGCAAAACGCCACCCCCTGATCTTGATCTCATTCTGTGCAACGATGTTCATTAAGGAAGTGTCAGTCATGACTGCTTGGTGTGGCTATCCAAAGCGACCTTACATGGAATCACCATGTGTCCTCCATTACGTCACGCGCAGCCTCTCGCCTGTACATGCTCCGCAGACTGAAACAATTCCGACTTCCTCCTGCTGACCTTGTGACAGTATACACTGGATACATCAGACCCCTCCTGGAATATGCTTGCCCTGTCTGGCACTCCGGGCTTACTGTCGCTCAGTCATCCGCCATCGAACGTATCCAGAAACAAGCACTGAGAATTATCTTCCCTGGAAATTCCAATTGCACTTCACTCGAGCTAGCGGGTATTCAGGACTTAGCCTCAAGGTGTGTCAAACTCTGCCTCTCCTTTGCCAAGTCTTCCACTCAACTAGAGATTGGAAAAAACTGGTTCATGCATAACGATTGCGCAAGATCTTCAAGACATACAAAGTTGTACAAAGAACCTAGGTGCCGCACCAACCGTTACAAAAATAGCCCAGTACCATTCATGACTACACTATTGAATTCAAAACGATGTTATACAGGTCTTACGTTTGTTTTGCATCATGTTCATCGGCAAATATTACTTCCTTGTAATATTTCCTTGTATTGTGAGCATTGTTTTGCCAATTTTCGTAAAATTGCTTGGAAATTGTTATCATAATTGTACCTTTACTCATGACGGTATTTTATGCAGCCCTTTGTGTTTAACCGTATCATTGCTTTCTTTGTACGATACTGTATACAGCATTTTCATGTCACGAGAAGTATAATAATCTCACGCAAAACAATTTTTGATGCACGTGTATTTGGATGACGAACCAACAATATTTTGATCAAGTTTCATGACCATTGAATGGTTGTCCCCCTTTTATCTACATGTCTACACTACATCGATGATTTGTTTATACAATGATGCGGGGTTTATATATGACATTTCATTTTGTAGCTTTTGATTTGCAATGGGTAGGTTTTTATTTCCCGTTGTGTGTATGTTGCGATCAATACTCCTATTTCCCGTCTTCTCTTGGCCTTTCCGGCTTCTCTCATATTCGGCTTTAAGCAGTGCTTTTTGTACTGTATGATTATAATACATTTGTATTTTTTTAATGCAATGATAATCATATTTAACTGTATACACTGATTTTACGAGAAGAAGAACTAGTTTACCCAACATTATGTCGCATGTCGTATTCGGATAATGAGTTTCGTGTCACTTTGATCAATTTTTATGTTCATTGATTTGATCCCTCTTATTTCTTCCTATTTACACCACAATGATGATATTTTGTGTAAAGAGGTATAATGTAAGCGTGTGATAGGGTCTGTGGCTTACACTTATGAAAGCGTTAATTTTGCGTGTTATTTTAATTATTGAATAATTTGTTTGTTAAGATGCACAATGTACAGGTGTCACGTGCCGCGCAGAACTGTGTAATACTTGCTGCAGCCGACATTTCGATTCCTATTTCTCTCTTGACCTCCCTTGGTTCTCGCATGCATGTATATCCCACTCAATATCGTATAGGCGCTTTGTTTCCTCTCACCTCCCTGTTGGTATACACCTTCTTCTTATTTCCTTCTTTTTTATCCTCTCTGTTTCTTCCGCTTACCCGGTTTTGTCTCTATCTCTCCTTCCAACCCATGCCCCTCTTTCCTCATTCTTCTATTTATCTCTACTCAACTACACCAATTCATTGTCTGGAACATGTTTTGCTGTTTTCACCCTATTTTTTTTTTTTTTTTTTTGGGGGGGGGGGAGTGGAATTATATATACTTTGCACATTTTAGAATCTCCCGTAATCAATTCAGTGCAATATATTTCAATAGGCATTCATTGTGGATATCTCCCGAGAAGAATCTCATTGATCAGTATAGGCTTTGATGATCAGGTGCACGAGAGTGATCAAAGGGGTGCAACGAGAATAGGAAATCAGCAGGTCTAATAATATACTAATATATTGTTCGAGTGTAGTGGTGCGTATGCAAAAACATGAGAGAAAGAGCGAGTGAAAGTGACAAAGAGCGAAAGGGCGTGTGATAGTGTGTGAGGCAGGTGTCGAAAGAGTGTGTGAATACCGAACCCTGATCATCTGTGTGTTTGTTATGATGTTATGTTTACGGCTTGCTCAGTTTGTAGGTCTACATGTCCTGTCGTATGACCTCGTTTCTTAATGTCAGTATTTTACGTGTTTCATTTGTATGAATACCTTTTCTTTTTGTAATATCTGTTATCTCTTTTACGATGTAATTCTATGTGCAATTCAGTCGTATGACTGCGAGACATGAATACTTTAATGAAATATCATTTATCTATCTATCTATCTATACGTATCTATAAAACTTGCGACTAAGTTTCATTTTTTTCTCGATATAGTATGCAAATAGGCCTACAACATACGGGGCCTACTCACCTTTATTAAAATGATCAGACTCAAATTGCGATCAATCTCTCCTGTTCATCTTCACTGACACAGAAAGTATACAGGCCTTTAACTGGCTATGGTATCTTATAGATTCCCAGTAACATTTACATAATATCCCCTGAATATGTAAACTTTAGTGGTCAAGCGCGCCGGAACACTTATGTTCTTTGTTTTTTGTTTTTTGTTTTTTGTTTTTTGTTTTGTTTTGTTTTGTTTTGTCTTGTTCTTTTTTTGGGGGGGTGTTTGTTTGTTTGTTTTGGGTTTGTTTGTTTGTTTGTTGTTTTTGTTTTTTTTTGGGGGGGGGGGGGCAAAATCTCAACGGGGGCACATTAGTTTATGTGACGATGTGAGATCCTAGGCGAGGGAGCGAGGGGTGTGGGTGGAAGGGGAGATCCCCCCCCCCCCCACGGTAGGGACGTTTTGTAAAACAGAGTACAAAAGTCGCGTTTATAGACCATTTAAAGCAAAATTTTAAGGAATTAAACATAATGAAAAATCCGTGCAAAGGACTATAGTTATTACATGGGGGGGGGGGAGGTACATTAATATGGGACTGTGCGAGAGGGAGCGAAGCGACCGAGGGGGGTGGGAGGGGAGATACCCTACAGTACACTGTAAAAACATGGGTGTTAGATTTAACACCACGGGTGTTAAATCTAACACCGATCAAACTTCAATAAAGGACCACACCCACAGGTGTTAAAAATGCACTGTGATGGTGTTGAAAAGTGTTCACCTGACACTTCGTGGTGTTAATTTGACACTGTACCATGTGTTATTTTGACACTGTACTGGTGTTAATTAAAAAATGACACCACATGGTGTTGATTTGATACTTGTTGGTGTTAATATCAATGGTTTAACACCCGTCCAGCTTCAATAAGGGACCACACCAGCTGGTGTTACTTTGGTGTAAAATTATTTTCACATTTTTTCAAAAATCTAGTATTTCAACGTAAAATTCTTGATCGTCTTGTTTAAATTAAAAATCAACAAGAAGTGCAGTTACTAAGAAACTCTTCAAAAAACAGTTTAAAATTTGGAAATGACACCCGGGGGTGTTAATTTAACACCATAAATGAGCACCGAAAATTTAACACCAGCTCGGTGTTCACTATTTAACACCGGACTTTTTGCAGTGTAGGGACCTTTTGTAAAAAAAAAAAAAGTGTAAAAGTCGCGTTTACAGACCATTTAAAAGCAAATTTCTAAGGAATTAAACATAGTGAGAAAAAAAAAATCAGTGCAAAGGACTATGATCATTACATAGGGAGGGGGGTATATTAATGTGACGGTGTGAGATCCCCGACGAAGGAGCGAAGCGACCAAGCGGGGGGAGGATGTGGAGGGGGATACCCCCTCCCACGGTAGGGACCTTTTGTAAAAACAGAGTATAAAAGTCACGTTTATTCACATTTTAAAGTAAATGTCTAGGGAATTAAACATAGTAGAAGAAATCACTGCGAAGGACTATGATCATAACTTATGAAAACTATTCATTTTAACATAAGTGGTGGGGAGCGAGTGGGCCACTTTCACTTTGTCGTTCGTCTGAATTAAAAGCTTAAACGTGATCGAATTGTTCGAGCGATAAAAATATTCTTATAATGGTAGAATGCAGAGAAGAAAAGGAAAAATGTAAGGTTTAGGCCTACTAAAGGTATGTTTCAGCGGGCACACTCGAGCAAGCGAGGCTCCCATCAATGCACTGAATCTACTCAGTGAATATTAGTGTATGACCAAAGTAATGTTTATTGTTATACGGTGTATTATAATTTCCGCTCCGTTAGGGGCGAAAATTTCGCATTTTCAGTTATGAAATTGACAACTTTTAGACAAGAAAAATGCCTTTATTGTTCATTTTGGTCTTTAAATAATTGATTAATACAGGGGACACTTGGGGGGGGGGGCAAGAAAAATCGTTTCCCCCCCCCCCCCCCCCCCGCTTCCGGCGCCCTTGATAGTGGTATTAGATCATCTCCTCTTTCTGATAATTATATAGGAGCCGACCCTATTCAATAATTAAACTGGTGTCAAGAAGCACTGGCGATTGATAACAAACTCCATTGTATCCTAAATTTGCGATTTATTCTTGATTTCTTGTTGTTGATTTAGGATCAATCGCAACATTTTTATCTATTCAGTCCCAAAAGTTGCAGTTGATATCCATTGCACTTTTTCACTGGGTGGATTTCAGATCAATGGCAAAGTTGCGATGTTGGTCCGAATCAATAGGGAGTTTTCGATTGGGTGAACGAGAAGGACGTGCCGCCGAGCGCAACCGTACGTCAAGGCGTCACGTCTGTACGTTGACCCGCTGCTAAAACACATTTCGATTTCGAGCGCCGGCGTCACGTCTCGTGCGTGGCGTGTGCAGGAGGCAACCCGTGCCTTTGCGTGCATATACTAGTATGCGGAATTTGTGACTCGTTTCTGTACTTGTAATATTTAGTTTGTCTTTGACTAGATGCGTATCCTGGGAGGAATTATGTGGATTTTAAAACATGATGCATGGTAAGACTACTAGGCAAATGCACTGCTGCACTAGCTAGGCCAAAAGCACCAAGATCTGTTTGCGTAAAGCATTACGTGTAAATGCATGTGTGGGACTACGGTAGGCAGTTGCAAACTGCGAAACAGTGAAAACGGACAAATAAAGTAGGTACCAGAGGCTGTAGTTTGTATGTCAGCGCTGCTGCTGTGACGTATCAAGATCATAAGCTTTCATGTAATTAGAATGTAAATATTCTCTCGAAAGAAAAAGGAAAACAGGTGAACTGAGCACGGATTTCCCCGAGAGTCATCGTGCTCTTCCGCACGATACCCGAGAGGAGTGTGACGTCATAGCAAGGTGGGTTGAGCGCGGCGCAACCGATTTGGGTGGACGGTGATAACCGGGGTTAACGCGTTCGAAATTTGTGCGATGAGCCGAGGGTCGACACTCGCGCATGCGCAGTACGTAAAAACTACGTCATAACAGGGTGACGCCTGGCTCAACGTGCAAATCGAAAAGTCCCTAATCTCTATTCTTACGTTCACGACATCGTGGCCCTCAATACAATAGCCCTCGCACTCAATGTGCAGTGCACGCTTGCAGTGGCTCATGCGTGCGCGCGGACCTTGTAGCCAAAAATTACAAAACACAACACAACGTGAATGCAGAAATGCGAGAAATCTACGGTGCGGTGGTTGGTGGTGGCGGCTCTCGATGCGGCTGCTTGCTAGGCCATAGGCTGGCTAGGCTCCGCTAGTAATATTCCCTACACACACGCGCTTGCACGGACAAATGGCGGCATTTTCAAGTCGAATATTTTTGCGATATTTTGATGGAGCATAGCGTTCAGTCTAATGTGTGTATTACTATAAGGGCAAGACATGTATGCACTCGGAAGGTAATACATGTAGATAATGTCGTTTCAAGATGTTTTAACCGCAAGAACTCGATATGATATTTTCTGCATGCTAATTAAAAGCTACATTGTAACTATGTGTGTACCATACGTATGTGAGCATTGTATGTGAGCTTGACCTGGCACGACTTTCGAAGTGTGTAAGTTCTGTTACTGTAACGTTCAGCGTAAAAGCGTGAAGCTTATTAATGTAATGGCTATGGATCTCTAAATTTATCGACTGCTCAATGTACTGTAGTTAGACCTATAGGTCTAGACACTCTAGAGTTATAAATGACGGCACTGAGAAGCTGAAACATGTCGGCCAGCCACGGCAGGGCGGCAGGTAACCCCGGGGCGCTCCTTCCGTACACGTAGGCTTCCTACACAGTAAAACTGTGGGAGACTGTGGGAAACTGTGGGAGCTAGGCGGCAGGGTCGGTTTAGAGGGGGTGTTTTTCACGTAACACTAACAGTTAGGCTAGTCGAACTTAATTTTTTTATGGTAGGGTCTATGCCACCGGTTTCCTTATTCAATTTCATTTTTAGCCCAATCACACCACCCACTTCAAATTATCAATATCATTAATGTTTACAGAATAATTCCAGTAGGCCTAGGCCTATATTGGGATTTATTTTATCTTGTACTTGTACAATTGAATGACAATGGCTAGGCCTACATGAAAAAAGTCTCCAAAATCTTCATTTTCATTAGAAAGTTGAGCAACATTGAAGACACACACAGCATACCCGGTACCATAAATTTTAGTCAATCTTAAATTTGAAGTTCGACTTTAATTCTATGTGAAACAACCCCCTGAGGCCCTGTTATATCATTTGAATGATTGGATATAAAGACTCAGAAAGAGTATTGTGTGTTTTGGGGTCAGACAGAAATCTGTCTGTCTGGAGGAGTTTTTTAAAATCATTTTTTGACATTTATGGCTCTCCGTAGTAGACAGAGGGTTCCTCGAAGCCAGACGTAGTCTCAGCGAAACATGTCCCCGCCCCTACAACGAGATACAGACCGATCTTTTCGTCAAGGGTTGTAATTGCCTTTTGCCCTATACCTCTAACATTATTGGTATGCCCAGAAGGGCCTACAGGGTGAACGTACAGCTGTATATACCAATAGTAATGTTAGAAGGTCATTCAACAAATCCAGTCCTGAGCTTGGAAAGTTCAATGTGATGTGTATTTGTCGAAGTCAATGTTGAGTAAAAAACGTCCATAAGCTGCAACACCTGTAGTGTGACCCCGGGGTGCTCCCTTTTGTACAGTTGTAGAACTGTGGAACCTTCGCGTTGAGGCTGGTGGCAGTTACAACACCTGGAGACCTAACATAATAAGAATACACAGGCAGCCCTGTCACTGACTGTACAGAAGTCGCAAGGAGGTAGCCTATTCCTGTAGACCTACTAAAGTACTACCTCCTGTGAATGCATATTGCAGGGCTGCCAACTATTCACCCAATTTTGATTGTCTCACTCTGGAGTGATAAAAGAATTCTCACACTGAACCTGAAAAACAGAAAGTAGGCCTACCAGTAATAAAAGAAATGCCCCCTCCCCATCCCTGATATTGATAATCTGCACATTCCCCATATCTACCTCAATAACTATACCCAAGCCCAAACTTTACTTCGGAGATTTTCCCACACACACACTCTTTCTAACATAATGCATGTGTTGAAATCTTTACTGAATTATGCACAAGAATGCACCATTTAAAATGCAGAATTGTCAAAGCTCCCTCCAGTGGAGGGGGGGGGGGGGGGGGGGACTCTCCCCTTCCACCCCAGCCCCCCTCCCCCACCAATGTTGCTTTGACCCCTTGGGTTTGGTCACTTGCTCACAGTGTCTCGCTCCAAACTTTCACCTGAGGTTGGCAGCCCTGCATATTGTATTTGGAACTTCACAAGACAGACCCAAGTATTGCACAATTTTTGATGTCAGACGTAACAATCGGACTGCAAGCATTATCTTGTTTCATAAAACTTAAATGTCAGACACTGATAATATTGATAATAGATTCCATGTGGGTCTACTGTCATCATGTCATGTGAGTTCAAACTGTATATTTGTGACTGATATGAAAAAGTAAACAACATTGAAAAGTAAAAACATAGCAAAATAGTGCTACCATTTTTATTGAAGAATAAAGGCCCATTGCATTTGTTCCATGTACCCCACATTTTCCATATAAATGTATGGGGATGGGGATGAGGAGTGTATTCAGAGGGTAGACAAACTCAAGACCTTTTACCTTCACACAAATTCTACAGAAATCATGTCTTTACAGTGTATGTGTGTATAAATCAAATGGTGGTACATGTACTACACACAAGTCGAATCACACGGCTAAACAAGATAGGTCAAAAGGCCTTTAGGGATCCGTGCATGCTGACAAAGGGACAGTCACAAGCTGTCAAATTTGTTGCATATTGTCACATTTTCACCAATGTGTTATTTGTACATAATGGCTTTTATAAGAAAAGGTTCCTCTAATTCTAGAGTAAGTTGGAGTCAAAAGGGGCCTGAGCTTTTGATCCTAGCAGAATCTTCGTCAGAGGCAAAATGAGTAAGTTATCTATCAACCCATTGAAGACGAGTCCTGAGTATACCTGGGCAAGTGTCTACGTGTCCCCGTCAACGGGTAAACAGGAGCTTATGGTTGTGTACCTGGAGGAATTCTTACACAGGAGATCCGTGTGACTTTTCAACTATTTTTTCCCCTGTATAGTCCAACCACTTCATCAACAAGCCTCCATATCTTGACCAAAGTGATTAAAAGCAAAACTTGACGTGTACAAATCTTTATCTCGGTTGCAAACAGATTCCCAGAACAGGATCTAACACCAAGCCTTAACTGGATAGGTAAAATGTGATTCTTCCAGGAGTTTCTCCCCAGTTATGAGATGGTGGCTACGCTCATCATGGAGGGTGATCAAAGGACATGTTGTGCATCAGCCCTGCATCACGGTTGCCAAAGGCACTGTAAACTGCAGTTTCAGCCTCTTCCATGCTCAGAAGGTACATAACATGTACAGTAGCAGATCAGTATTGATCCTGTATATTATTAACTCTGAATTGTGTCTTATCACATCACCATCTTTCAGATAGCATGTAGGTATTATGTAGATTGTCAGTATAGATATGTATTAAGTGAAACCTTGTGATCACATGGCAAGTCCTTGTTTATTTTGAAATGTAGGGTAACTGTCAGTAAAACAGGCATTTGTCAATAAAGAAATGACCTAGCATAGCTACATGTGGGAGCCTCTGAAGGAGATGGTCGTGGATGAATTAGTATAAAAATCCATCAACCAGACACATTGTCAGCATTAGATAACATAATTATGAAAATGAAGGTCCTTTCATCTTTGGGTAACTGGAAAATGAAAAGTACTGAATGTTTTTGTTTTTTGTTTTTAAGTAAAAAGGCTTAAAAACACCTCTAATGTAAAAACCATTTAATGAGATTTTATAGTCAAAACAATGTAGGCAAACCTGTCTACAGCAACGGCTCAAGAGAAAGGTGAAATATGGTCGTTATTAAAAAGTAGGTGGTCTTGTAGGGTAGCCATCATGATATAGATATAATCAATGTCCCATTATGTTTACATGTACACCACAAACAAAATTTGTGTTGACTATTAACCATCCTGCACTTTCAAGCAATTACCAGATGCCTTTGCTGTAGACAAGTTTCAGTGGTGTTTGTTTGATGTAACAGCTCAACCACTGTGTACTACATCTATTAGGCATTCATTATGCACACTTTTTGCTCGTCCAGTGGAAACATATCTGATGTGTACTACATGTATTAGGCATTCATTATGCACACTTTTTGCTCGTCCAGTGGAAACATATCTGATGTGTACTACATGTATTAGGCATTCATTATGCACACTTCTTGCTCGTCCAGTGGAAACATATCTGATTGTAACTGGTGGCTTTAGGCAGGTAGCCACTATGCACAGACATGTTCTTAATGGCATGTTTCCTTTGCAGGTTATTTTCATGTGGTCATTGAGGCAGGTGGTTGTTATAGACAGGTGGTCATTAGAACAGGTTCACCATTTGACTCAGGGTTCCCAGAGTCATGGAAAATCCTGGAAAATCCTGGAAAAATTTGTGGTAATGGAAAGTCAGGGAAAAGTCAGGGAATTTGGAAAATTTGTGAAAAGTCATGGAATTGCATTTACCTCTTGGCTATGGCAGCTTTCTATAGTTTGTCGTGTCTCGCATCTCTCATACTCAGTGATCAGTGATCCAGTTACTCTGCTATTATAATTGGTGTTCATGATTTCCATTTTTCCCAGTTTTGTGACATCCCCAATTCTACATAACTCCGGGACATATACTAATGATAATAGATGTACATGTCATGAATAAGATAGTGGGTGGAACGGATGGCTGTGAGGGGAGGTGGAGACAATCATAACGTGTCTGATTTTGGAAACCGTGCCAGAAAGGAAGTCATGGAAAGCAGCAATTTAGTCATGGAAAAGTCATGGAATTCTGTTTTCAAATTTCTGTGGGAACCTTGTGACTGTACTTGATTAACCCTAATGAGGCAAGTTCTGTGTAAATTCTCTGTTTGATACTGAATATTTTTCTGTCACCTTCATGTACATTGTAGAATGGCCAGATGAAAGTCAGATGCATTTTGCAGCCTTACTTGAAAGGAGCTTTGCTGCCAGTCAGCTTGGGGACATAGATGTTGACTGGTTCAGTGAACAGAGGTGGAGTGGTGATGAGAAAGATGAACTCCCAATGCACGGAATACCTGAAGCTTTCACTGGAGTGAGTTCTTGCCAAAAGTACATGGCTATCTCAGGATGTATGCTTTTAGCTTCTTATGTATGAGAGATTTGAGAAGGAAAAAGTTACCAAACATTTTTTACATTATATGATTTCCTGTAGGTCCTAAAAAATAATTGTAAAATCTTTTTATTCATTCTTTTTTCATTTTATTTAGCAGCTTGTGTACATATGTACAGAGTTTAAAATGAGTTTGTGAGGGTACATGTTATTCCATTTTGCATGGCAGAACAATTTACTTTGATACTTTGAATACCTGGTAGCTGATTTTATAACATGTCCTTGTGATATGGAGGCATTCAATTCATGTTCATATATAAGGGTTTTGATTTGATTGTCTGAAGGGGATGAAAATTATGTATTTACTATGATTCCTTTTCTTTCATTCTCTCAGGGTATCCCAAAGACACCCCTAATTTTGAATGGAAGAGTTCAGGCCCACTCCACACCAGGTCTTTTTACACCTGATGCCCCTCGTCCTGCTAGACGGATACCCAAGGTGGATGAGGAGCATGCTCAGTCACCATGTAGTTCTCAAACATGTGCTCAACCCAGTAGGATGCATAGAGGTAATGCAGGGCTGCACAGTTAACATTTTTCCACTTGTCCGACGTATATCTGTCAGACCAGTACATACCCAATTTCAATTTTTCACTGGTCTGAACCTAAAATTTACTGGTCCCGTAAATTTATGATATTCTTGCATCAAGTTGACTAACACTGATTAATTTGGTGCTTATTTATGTCAGTTAAGGGCAATTTGTCAATCATCTGCAATAAAGAATTTACTCATCCTGATCTTTTTTTTTTTCCTTGCCCCGACAATGTTACTTTTTTGTTTTTTACTGGTCACGTCGGATCAGTAAATCTGGCAATTCCTGAAATGTTACTGCCCCGACAGTGATTTTTACTGGTCTGGGACCATCGGACTGGTGCCAGTGTTAAGCATTAGGTAATGTCATAGGTTTTGTTCAAGTGTTAGAATACTGATGAATGAAAAGACAAAAAAAGACAAAGCAATGTGTTTGATGGAGCAAGACAGAAGTTTAGAATTAACAGAAACAGCAATGAAGTGATTTTTAAAGTTATTATCAGGATTACCTTACTGTGCGTTGTTTACTGATTGGGATGTTTGTTTGAATGCTTTTGTCAGTTGTCTGGAAAGTAACTGCCAGTGAACTGAGAGTACCTAACCCCCTTAAAATTATTAATCCCATACAGTGTTATGCCTGAGTAGGTAGACCAATGTAGGTAAAGTAAATTAACTTTGAAGTAATTAACTGAATGCTGATGAAAAGCATGGTAAATTATGGCTAAGAGTCTGGGCAGTTAAGGGGTTAAAGAATGAAGCACACTCATTGCATGAGGCTTTCACCTTGTAATGTAAGTTATACTTCCAATTGTTGAAAGCTTGAAAGCATAATGCACTTTGAAAGTAAAGAGATAAAAACATTGGTAAAGTGTGGATTTTTATTTCATTCACCACCATCCAACTGATAGCACAATATCCCTCTATCCCTGAACAAATAAATGAAATCTGCAGCAGTCATCTCTTTCGTACCTCAAGTTAACCCTTCACTAGCTGTCTGCTGCTTTTCCCCCTGAATCTGGCATAATAGGAACGTGGCAAATACTGCCTTATCTACCAATGATGTTACTTGTGATGCCAATGTCTTTAATTCTTGCGTGTGGAGCATCCCATGAACAAAGGAGACCTTTTTTTTTTTTATATCTTTCCATGTGAAAATGATTGTCTTTCAGTTCCCAGCAACATCCAAACAACTCCACAGTCTCAAGTCATCACATCACACCAGCCCGCTTCGAGCCCATCAAAGAATGAGGAGGACGAGGAGGAGGAGGAGGAGGAGGAGGAGGAAGTTGGTCAAGTGCAATCCCAGGACCAGCTCCAGAGTCTTCAAATCAGCCCCTTCACAACGTGGAATCCAACCAGTCACAGAGCTGTGCCAATTTTCACCAAACACCTCTTCAAGACACCTTCCAGTCCCTTTGAGGGAGTAGAAAAGAGGGCATCCAGTACTCCTCTTCACCTTGGAGAACCTATTGTAAGTCTTTATCTTTTTATACTGCATTTCTTATTAGGGGACAGGGAAGGGGGTTGATTTCCATGCAATCAAGGCTTACCTCCTAGTCAAATAGCACTCAATGGGCATTTAGATTCGCAATATTTGCTGCAACTTAAAGGCATAATTTACCATTTGCAGATGAAATAAAAACCCAGCATTAGTGCTTCAAAAAAGTTCTAAAATGTGAGTTAGGGATAGAAACAACCAATGTGAAAATCTGAATTAGTATAATCAATGTTAGATATTGTGAAATAAACAAAATGTGAACAATGGTAATAATAAAAATGTTTCCAGACTAAACCATCTACAGTTATGATTTAGTGAGAAAAATGGTGATATCTCCTTATATCTTAGGTTTTATTGCAAAATTCTTAATATGGTAGGATGTTTTGTGATATAACTGACCTACACATATGCATCAAATGTGATATCTTGAACATCTTTTTAAATCACGGCTCCCAATGGTAAACAGGACCTTTAATCCTTCATGATTATTTTATACCCATACATCAATTGGAAATTCTGTAAAAACAGTCAAATTTACAGTCAACTTGCTCCGTTGAAGGAAATGCAAAGTAGCAGAATAAAAACTATTGTTACCATTGCAAACCTAGCAGAGGAGCGAATGTCATACTAGCAAAGGTATAGAAATATCATTTGAAAATATGTCTTTTTCTGCATGTGTCTGTTCTCTATCACTTGATTTATTTTAGTGGGTAGCAGTTGACTTTGTTTTGTATGTTTAATCTTGTATCCACTGTGCTCCTAAACTGAAGCCGACGCCCAAGCGTCTGTCCACAAGCCTAGGTATCGAGTCTGATGACTGTAATCTGTCATGGACAAGCTCACTGGCTACACCTCCCATTTCTTCGAGAGGGTCAAAGATGACAACCAGCTCAACCAGGAAGGCAGCAGAAGAGGAGTATTGGAAGACACATGTGAGTCTACAGACTGTTCTAATTTTGAGCTCACTGTAAGCCTCTCTGAATTGGGAATTATTACCTATTAGGATTATTGAAACATATCAAAGTATCTCTCTGGTAGCTCTATGGAATCTCCTTAAAATTGATGTGTGAGTGTTGTTTAACCCTTAATTTTACAGCTGTATTGCATAGCAGCTTAATTAAGAGTTCAAAGTTGAATGTCAAGCATGAATCTGTATTTCGATAACCCAACAGACATGAAAAATTGACTGACATGAAATAATTGCAATGCTGTGTTTTTTCCATTTACCTTTATGCCACTTTTGGCAATCTTCTTGAGAGTAAATTAAAACTTACATGTCAAATTTTAAGTCGTTCACGACTTTTTGTTTTAAAAGCTTTCACAAATTCATATTACATTTTTGAACAGGATGTTGCCAAGGTGCTTTTCCTGGAAGCAAGCCCTCGGGTTGAATATGACATTGAAGGAGAAAATTTAACCCAACCACTACCAGTGGTCAAACTGCCATCCATCACAGATGAGAGCCAGGAGGATTTCACCATGGAGACCGAAGACTCGGCAGAAAGCCTTGTGGAGTCAGAGGTTGCACAGGCTAGAGCTGGAGAGAAGATTAACTTCATCACTGAGAATAGCGGTGGTTGTGCAGCAGAGGTTAAGACAGCAACATTTAAAGAAGATGACACAAGTTCCAGCAATAACAACCATTGCAGTATGGAAACGTTAGACAAAGTTACAGCTCATGGTAGAGAAGATTTAGTTACTCTTTCAAAAAGCAGTGCTGGTGCTCATGTGGGGCAGGAAGCCTCTACAATGGTCAATTCAGACAAGAAGATGAATCATATGGAGGTTAGCCCTGCAGAAGAAAGAATGAAACATGGCAGGAATGTCCTGAAAGAGAAAGAACTTGAGCACCTCACACCTGTCTCCAAAGTATTGGAAAAGTCAGAATCAGGAGGATGTTTCCACAAACATGTCACCACGGCTCAAGAGTATGTCACGAGGAAGGGAATGGATGATAATCACAATGTCTATTCCATTTTACCTCAAATTGGCTCATCGAGACCCTGTCAGAGAAAAGCAGAATCTGGTGTGACACCACCAGGATCGCAGAATGTTGTCCATGGGGAAGACAAACCCGCGATAGGAGAGACACTGGCATTCTTGTTGGCTACACCACCAAGTAGGAAGGCAAGGAGCCTGACTGATGTCTGTGCACTGGGCATCAGGGACACCAGTACCAGTGTTGGACAGTTTTTGCCTGATCCAAGACTTGCAGAAGGATCAAATGGTAATGCTAATCACCTTCGAGCAGAGGGGCACATCGATCCACTTCCCAAGGATGGAATTGAGTGTGGAGCGTGGGAGTTTCCCACCAAACCCAGGGATGTGTTTGTTAGCCAAGACTTGCTTCATCCTGGTGACAAATGTCCACATGGTAGTAGCTCCATATCCTGTTGTGTTGTGTGCTCAGGTGTTCCAACGTGTAGTCAGGAGCAGTTACGCAGTGCAGCGAAGCGACCCGTGGGAGAAGCTGAACTGTTGTCACCAATCTCGCCAAACTTTGCCGAGGCGTTGTGCAGGGTGACCGACAGAGCTTCTGCAGAGCAAACACACATGAGAGCTGCCTTGCAGAGTCTTGGTCCAGAGAGGAATCTTATAGAGGTTTTCCATAGAGTCAGTACACCCCAGTTGCCTAGCCAGTCATCAGGTCAGTCATCACATGGACAAGTAACTGACAGCAAAGTCCCTACAACTGGAAGATCAGATTCCTTTGGTCTTGTACCAGAGATGAGTGATGAATCACATCCTGATTATAGATCAGAAAACCATGTGGACCTCACAAAACAACCAGCTTCTCTGTCTCTTGGTGCCCAGAACCTACCCGACTCTCTTTGTACTGTTTCATCAGCAATAGCGCCATCTAGGGATAGAATTCAGAGTCAAAAAGGTGTGAAATCCAGATTTCAGTATTCAGCTTCATCATACAAAGAGAGCAGTGGCACGAAATCACTGAACAGCACTCCACAGTGGATGACACGTGCTGTTTATGTGGAAGAGGATGAGGAGGAGAAAAAGATGGAAAGAGACGGGAGTGCAAAAGTGGATGCAGCCATAAATGCCTCCTCAGACAGAGAGAGTCCCATGAGAAAGCCACACCGAACCAGAGCATGTAAGTGGAAGCTCTGTCTTCTAAAAAATGTAGTTTATGGTGGGTTTTAATGTGTGGTGGATTTGCTGTGCAAACTGTGATTATTTTTTTTCAATTTCTTGTATCTATTCTATTTACTTGATATCATTATTTTTGTTGTTGTTGAGGTGACATACACATTTTCAATCTACTTCTGGATGAAAATTTGCTGATTACTGAACTGGAGGGTGGGAGTCTGTTTGTGGATGCAGATAATATAAGGGCAAAATCATTTAATAAAAGAACATAAATATACATGTATGTGAAATAAAGTTGTCTGCTTTATTCTTGTGCTGCTATTATCCAGATGACTGCAGCATAAGAATAGTGCAAACTTCTTTGAGAATACTGTATATACCATATATTTTGTGAGTATGGTATTTCACAAGCAATCTGATAACTGGTTGAAATCATGATCAAGAACAGCATTGACAGAATTAGAAAGAAGAATTATCTTTCTGTAAGATTTTTTCAAGAGGAGAGTTAGCAATTTCCCATTTCGAAAAATATGTAAAATGCATATATATTACGCGAGACAATGTTTTTGCTACCTGCAGTTTCACAAATATTTCAAACTAATGTCAGTTTTATGACATCTTTAATTTTCAGCAGTCCTCTTGTACTCTCTGTGAAAAGTCAAAAGAGGAAAAGTCATGACACCTCGTCACTTAAAGCCAATATCATTTTCCCCATGCTCTTATTTCAGCTTTCACAACATTCTCAACTTTCTGCAAGACTTCTGGGAAAAATGCATCCTCTCAGCCAATGGCCACTCCTTGCCATCAGACTAAGTCTCAGAGCACCACTCCTACATCCAGACGGCCTAGTGTACTAAGTGCCCCTCCACACTGCAGGATGCTTTCAAGAGGCAGGCAGATCTACCACAGTTTGCCCTCTCCAAAGAGACTCAGACTGGATGAAGAGGGGAAGTCAGCAGAGGTGAAGCACAACTCCCATCCCATTGATGAATCCAAGTCAACAGAGCTGGAAGGCGAGCAAAGAGATGTCTCTGTATGCATGGATCTGGTAGAACCAGTGTCAGTGGAGGTTGGGTCTTCCCATCCCAAGGTTGGGGCAGAGGAGGTAGACCTTCCTTGCAGAGCAGGTCCTACAGTATGTGATGTACAATCCAATAAACTGGATAATTCTCTGAATACTATTAGAAAACCTCCTGCTACATCTGCAGAAGCACATACAAAGGCTTCAGAAACTTTACCAGAACTTAAGAGACTACCATCACCAGAGGATTATCAGCATATGGGCCCAGGGGGAGATGCTTGTTGCGGATTTCAAAGTGCAAGTGGCAAATCTATAGTAATATCAGATGCTGCTATGTCTAGGGCACAGCAGCTAATTGGTGAGTTAGCACAGGAAGAGAATGTCATGCCTCTTGAGACTGTGCCCAAAGATGTTGGGTTTTCCTCAGCCAGTGGTAAAACCATCAGTGTTTCAGCAGCTGCATTAGCCAAAGCAGAGAAATTCATGAGTGAGATCAGTGAATTGGAAAGACCACCTCCTTTGATATCTCAGGCATCATCTGGGACAAGACTGAAAGATGGCGGGACAGATGATGCTGGTGGTATTCAAGCAAAAGAGGATTTCTGTCTGGAAGGATGGTGTGGAAGAGACAAAGAGGACACAGTGAAAGAGAGGAAGGACTATAACAAGCGACCAAAAGGATTTCGCCCCTTCAAACCACCGATGACATCACTCCTGGTTGGATCAGAGGCCAAAGTTTGCTTTAGCAATTCAAAAGAAGCTGCAGAGGGCCATAAGCAGGATAGAGAGACCATGTCACATGTTGCTAAGACAAGTACAAACATCTCACATGAATATTTTATGCAAGAGAAGCAAATCTTCAGAAATAGCAACAATCTACTTCCTGATGAGATGGGTAGGGTTCATAAAGGTGACTGTAAGCAAGGTGCTGGTGAGAACCAAGACATCTCCATGGATGATTGCCTGTCATCAACTCAGACTGAACAAGAAATCAAGGCAGCGGAGGAAATGGAGCTTGTTTATAACTTCATGCAGGAAGAGGATGCTGGATTTTCTCAGCTGGATGTTTCATCCATACTGCTGGCCACTCACAGCAGAGAGCATCAACTTGGCCACTACTCTCCGGTGAGGAAGCAAGGTGATACTCTTTCTAGCAGTTTATCCAGGAAACAAGGAGATATTGAAGACAGCCAGCATGCCAAGATGCACAGAAAATCAATTGCTTGTGAAGGTTCAGACAAAGACATTGTAGCACAGAGTAATTCTGTGAGCAGTGTTGAGAAGGAAGGCAGCTTGGATGGGACTGTTGTGCAGTCATCAGAACTGTCAAGCATTCATGCCATTTCCAAGCAGCATTTGCTTCTTGATAAAAAGTCCAAGGATGCCTCTCAGGAGGAGGACAATGAGGATCAAGGGAAAACAAACAGTGCTAAAGTAGAATCTCCAGGCCAAAACATGTTTGGTAGACATACGGCAGATATATCCCTTGGTACCATAAGAGAACTGCCTGATGAGAGTTTCACATCAGTGGAACCAGGAGATATCCATGTTCATGGATATCAACACACAAATGGTAGACCAGCTGAAGGAACTTCTTCCATGCTTGCAGATTGCAGCACTCATGTTATGCCAGAGGGACAGGAACACTCCAACACCCCTGTACAGCAGAGCAAGATCCTTGCTGCAGAGATAGAAAAAGAAGAATCGTTGAGTTATCACATGAGCACTGACAACATTTTAATCCTACCTCATCAAAGACAGGAAGTGGAGTGTACATCGGCAAAAATACCAGTTGGATTTCAGACAGAAGATGGAAACTGTGTAGAAAATTCTCAGGCAGCTGTAGAAACAGGGAAGCAGTTAAACAGTGGGAATGAAATTCAAATGTTACCTCCCCAAAAACTGTTGAAATCAGTGCCAATTCAGGCAGCTGCCAGAGATTGCATATCATCACCTTGCAGTACCAGAGGACAAGGCTGTGCAGAAGAAAGAGATTACAGAAGCAAAATTCAAGCCACCAATGCACCAACCCGTGGCCCATCTCAGGTGAACTCTCCTAGCATTTCAAATACTCCTCCCCTACCTTGTGGATTTCAAACAGCTTCCGGAAGCAACATTATGATATCTGATGCTGCACTTCAAAAGGCAAGAACTTTGCTTAGTGATGATGGAAAATTTGATGGCAACTGTGATACTGAGTTTGTAGATGCATCATGCCAATCCTTGAGGCCAATACAAAGTGTCTCAGGATGTCAAGTGAAAGGAAAGAGCATCAGCATCTCTAGCATTCAGGAAATTGGGGATGTTGATACCATGTGTACCTCAAGCACTGACAAATCATCAGGTTGTGGAATGGTAGCTTCCAACTCGATTCATGATGGTCGTGAAGAAACAGGAGATGGGTGTTCCAGTCATACTAGTTTTCAGACAAATGGAGAAACTTCCAAATCCACGCTTGTGACACCAGAACAATCAATTGGTAACATGACTACTTCAAGTGAGATAGATTCTTTGGCTGACAAGACATCTGCAGTAAAACCTGCATCAGGAATTATTGGCTTTCAAACTGCTTCTGGAAGAGCTATAAAAATCTCAGAGGCATCATTGCAGAAGGCTAGGTCCCTCATGAATGATGGCAATGATGCAGAATCCATTGAGCAAAACGTAGCTGGTTTCCAGACAGCTGGAGGGGATAAAATCACAATTTCAGAGGATGCCCTTCAGAAGGCCAGGAAGTTGCTCTCTGTAGACAATGAATTGAATTATCTGTCAAGTGGATCACCCACCAGGAATGGTCCAGTTATTTCAGATGCAAAGCACGATGATGTCCCAAGAGACACTGTGGGATTTCACACTAGCACTGAAACCAGAAACTTACTGTCTGATGAACATGACAAAATAGGCAATTCATCCGTCACTCCTGATGCTCCATCTGATGCTGAACCATCTGGATCTACTAGCAACAATATTCAACAACCGAGCAATGTTGAACCAGTCAATCTTGCAGGAAAAACAGTAGGTTTTCAGACTGGTAGGGGCCAGATGATTCAAGTGTCTGCCTCATCATTACAAAAGGCAAAACAGCTGCTCTCTGAATGTGATGATGGAGAGGATTCATCACGAGTTGGGAACATGTATCACACACCTCATGAGGAGTCAACAGGGGTTTGTGGAGAGATGGTAGGTTTTCAGACGGGTAGGGGAAGGACGATTCAGGTGTCCTCATCATCTTTGCAGAAGGCCAAGATGATGCTCTCTGATGAACATGACAAAGATTATCCATCGGAACTTGAAAACATCCAACAGTCTGCTGAACTGGATTCAACAATGGTTCCAGGAGAAACAGTAGGTTTCCAGACAGGGAGGGGCAATCACGTGTCATCATCGTCTTTGCAAATGGCCAAGCAAATGTTGTGTGTAGAACGTGACGAAGATTATCCATTAAAAGATGGGAATAGCAAACAATCTGATTGTGCAGATTCAAGAAGAGTACCTGGAGAAACAATAGGTTTTCAGACCGGTAGAGGCAAGAAGATTCAAATATGTCAATCATCTTTGCAAAAGGCCAGACAACTGCTGTCTGAAGAGCTTGAGAATGATCCATCACAAGGTACAAATATCCAACAAAGTAATCTCATAAAATCAAGTGACAGTTCAGGAACAACTGCTTTTCAAACGGGAAGAGGCAAACAAATTCAGGTGTCTGCATCATCACTACAAAAAGCGAGGCAAATGCTCTCCGAAGAATGTGACAAAAATTATCAGGATATCAAGCAGTCTGATCAAATTGAGTCAGTAAATGCTCCCGAAGGGACAGTGGGTTTTCAAACTGCAAGGGGCAGAGAGATTCATGTTTCTGCTGCAGCTCTGCAAAAGGCCAAGCAGATACTCTCTGAAGAATGTGGCACAGATCATCCACCAGAAGTCAAAACTATCCAACGATCTGCACAGATTAATTCAGTAAGTTCTTACGGGAAAACTGTAGGTTTTCAGACTGGCAGAGGCAAAAAGGTTGAAGTCTCTGCATCATCTTTACAGAAGGCAAGAAAGTTGCTGTCAGAAAATGATGACAATAATGAATGGTCACATAGTAGAGGTACACTAGAAAACACCCACATGAAATTACATGGTGGATCAGGAGAGATTGTTGGATTTCAAACGGGAGGAGGCAAAAGGATTCAAGTGTCTGCATCATCTTTGCAAAAGGCCAAGGAAATACTGTCTGATGAGTGGGACAGAGACTATCCCTCAACTCATGAGGATATTCAACAAACCACCCATATGAAATCACAGAGCAGACCAGGGGAGATAGTTGGTTTTCAAACAGGAGGAGGCAAACAGATCCAGGTATCTGCATCATCTCTGCAAAAGGCCAGGCAGATGCTCTGTGATGAACATGATGTGGATTATCCATCGACAGTCAAGGATACCCAACCAACGACAGACGTGAAGTCAAGAGATTGTCATGGGGTAACAGTGGGATTTCAGACTGGTGGGGGCAAGAAGATCGAAGTATCTGCATCTGCCTTACTGAAGGTGAAACGGATGTTTTCTGATGAAAGTGAAGAAAGGGAGCATCCATCAAATGTAGCAGACTCCTCTGGTGTTGTTGCTGTCAAGCCGGCTGATGTTCAAGCAGCATTAAAGCTGTCAGCCAGAGCTGAAGGAAAACAAGGAGACCTAAAGGGTATGATGAATCCAACAAGAGTGAGACAAGCTGATAATTCATCTGTGGATCCGGCAATATGCAGTCCCACAATGCCAGTAGAAGAAACTTTAGGTTGCTTATCTGCAGGTCCCAGAGATGTGGCAGGTTTTCAAACTGGAAGAGGAAAGAAGGTCCATATCTCGGATGAGGCCTTGCTTCGCGCCAAGCAACAGTTTCTTAGTGATGCTTCCAATATAGGAGAAGAGGAAAGAAATCTCAGAAGTAATGCCAGATGTGAGACAAAGCAGCGTGAATCCGACAAGACATCTAGCAAATGTGCAGTAGACAGAGACAATGCAGGAAGTGAACAATCCAACAGAAGCAGAGAGGGCACAGCATCAGATGAGAAAGAGTTTCCTCATTGTGTGTCCAGGGGGATGGGTCAAAGTGGACCAGCAGAGCAAGACACACCAAAGATCTTTTCAAGGTCGTCTGAGTCGGGGAGGAGGCAGAACAATCAGCAACGCAAGTTACCAACAGGCCAGAAGCCCTACAAGCGTGAGTATGATGAGACAAATGCACTTTATACTTGCCACTGAATGCATTTGAAGAGTTTGTGTGCAAAAAACCTGATAAGTCCATTTTTGAAGATTTTGAAGTATGGTCTCTGCCATAAAGTACAAAATAATACCTTTTAAATGATATATTGGTCACTACATATAAAGGTACATTTTTGAAGTTATGGTCAAAAGAAGCAAAAATTTTCTTATTATTCTCTGTATTTTTCTTGACCCTTAATCGCAAATATCTCCATTTGGCAAATATGGACTTATCGGTTTTTGCGAACAAACTCTTCGTTTCTTGGCCACAGTAGACTGGAAATGCTTGTCCAACGCATTGAGTACTTATATTTTTGCAGGACTGATGTGATGTTTTGAAATGCTTCAGGATGAAAGAAAAATTATATTTGGGTCATGAAGTTTTAAGGAAATAATGTCCTAGTACAGTACCCTAGTACAGTACCCTAGTATCCTAGTACAGTACCCTAAGTACAGTACCCTGTCATTATTTTTTAAAGATATCTGTACTTAACTTGTTAGAGACTAGTCTGGAGTATACTCAGGCAGGTGTCTATGGAAAATGTGTGTTATAGCGAAATCAGTTCAATATGAATATTCCATGTGATCCCACAGCACCCAGAAGACTTAACAAGAGACAACCCGTGGCAGACAGACACATCTCACCTAGACACAGCAACCCTTCAGGTAGTGTGAACGTCCCTCTCTATTTTCCAGTGCCCTTTTTGTGCCCTTTCCCCTATTCACAACTATGCTGTCATTGCTAGGCTACTGTGAGTTTTAGAAGTCAATTCAGTACTTATGAGCATAGATTAAGCAGCTTCTTATCATGTAATGCATTGCTATATAGTTATTCCAATGTGACAATTCTTGATCAATTCCTTAGAGTGAAAGAGAAGAGAAAGTGCAAAAATTTGGCTTAAAAAGTGGGGAAAAAAATAATCTACCCCATTAGACGGTCATAACTGCTTCATACACATGAAACCACTATAGTATTTAGTGCGTGTTCGGTTTATCTTTAATGTCATGGTTTAATCACTCTTGTCAGATGTGCTTACATCCAAATTGTAGACCAAAGGTATCATAGTAAAAACAAAAGCAAAAAATCAAAGGTATGATGCTAGCAGTCACATCCACATACATATGGAAACAAATGCATAATGACTTATGATATGATTTAGCGAAGCTTACATGTAAACCTGATGTAGTTTAGTTGCAAGCCTTTATCAGTTTTGCTGTTTGTGTTTGCTATTTGCTTTTGTTTTTTATGTGCATTTGTATCCTTCAAAATATAAATGTCAGTCATGTATGTTTGTGCTGTATTTTCTATCAATCTGTTTGTCCATTTCCCTTTCATTTGTGACTCCCGGCATTTCTACATGAAGCTGTCCTAAGTGATCGAACCAACCAGCTGCGGTCCTTGCACACTACTCCACCAGCCAGGCCTGAAGGCACGGCTGCAGGGTGAGGATTGGAGCAAGATCTTTAACAATACAACTAGGATGCTAGCATGGCCAGTTCAACCTACAAACAATCTGTCAAAAAGTTATGAATTTTTGAAGTTTCGCTCAGTCACGGCTGGATGAAAAGACTATTATAGCTATGTCACATGAGTACAACGATGTAAAGAAAGAATAAAGAAAATTCAACATATTTCCATTTTTCTCGCATAAAAAAAGAACACTTCACTTCTCTCTTTTAGAAGGCAGGGGGAATAACATTACCCTTAACATACGTCTGTAGCAAGTCGGAGAAATGTGCACTTTATTAAAAAAGTAAAGTTTTGTGAAATTCCCTTTTTATTTTCCTTATATAGTTGTACGCATGTGACATCATACACTGTAGTAGTCTTCTCTTCCAGCAGTGACTGCGCAGATACTTAAAACATTCGTAACTTTTGAACGGATTGTCCAATATTCCTCAAACTTGCACTGATGTGTTCTACTAATATTGCTGCATTCTCTCAATCCTTATGTATATGAAGGTGGACTTGTCCTTTAACTCTCTAAGTCCCATTCCAATAAAAATTCCCACCACAGAGTGATATCTCAGTCTGCAAAAGGTCAAGTTGTGATATATATCATGCTATTTTTAGGATATTTAATTTGTTTTCATTGACATTGCTCAGTACAAAATTTTTGCTTTTGCCTTGAACTATATGGAAATTTAGACATTTGTCTGTGTATGCTCTCTTGCAACTTGGCAACTACCAGTACTACAACTAGTTTAATTGTGAAGATATCCCTTTCTTTATATGTGTCTGCTTTATTTGCTTCATTTGGTTTCAGTTCATTTCTTATAATTCTGTTTTGTATAGGTGTGTATATCAACCAAAATAACAATACTTTTGGTTGGCTATGTTACATATTAAAGAGTAAACATGTTACAGGTGAAATTGCATGACAAACAAATACTGACAGAAACTTTGTCATACCCATTGGTCGTGTTAAATATGTCCTATTTGTTGAGCCGTTGTGGTCGCATTTGCAGGTGAACTGTCTTTAAGCATTCTTTCTCTCTCCCTCTTCCTCTAACTTCACACAGCCTGTCAAATGGGGGACCTTTTGCAAAGCCCTTCAACGATGTCAAATCAACTGACCAATCACAAGCTGACCATCAGCCTGGACACACCCCCTGTGATGAGCCATCTCTGCCAGCAAGATGGCAGATGGCGAGGGAATTGCAGAAACGGAGAATTCAAGCGAAGCAGGTACCTTGTGGCTTGCATTTAATTCACTTCCCTCCCATGAACATGAATTATATGATATGGGGAATGATATTTAATGTCTGTTTACAGTTTGTTTGTTTGTCTGTCTGTCTGTCTGTCTTTCAAGCAATTCATCCCACCTCCTTTACTCTGGCTATTATTTACGTATTGTAATACCATCATGATTGCCACAGTTGATGATTTAATAAGTTTGTGGGTTTGTGTTTATGCAGGATGCAAAGAGTAGCTGTTTTTATATTTGATTGAGAAAGACCAAATTAAATCTGGATGACACCCATCAGCTATCTTCACTACTGTGTCCCTCACATTTCTTCTGATATGCAGAGAAGGCAAAGCATGATGAGGAACATGAAAAAATAGAGAAAGCCTGTACATATCCTTGTGTCCTTCTTTTAGCTTCCAACGATGTGAAATTAAAGAACAGACCTTCTTTTTTGTTTGCATGCATACATGTGTGTTTGTTTGTGTGCATGTTTGTGTGTACATAGAAACAAAAAAGAAACCTTGTCCGCCTGCATATGACGATGTTGTGACCAAATTAATTAACCGTATTGCAAGTGTCTGTCTTTTTGCATCAAAGCATTGTGATACTGATTAGTTTTACCCAGACTGTTAGTTTATCCAGTCTAGGCAGATGAAACTGTGCCCATCAAGGACATAATCATGCTATCAACAATCTTCATGGTATAGTCAAATCTTCTTCTTTTTTTATTCATAAAGCAGGCAGACTCTGTCTTGTGATCCCTTACCAGTCTGATTACAACAGAGAGAGATATCTTTTCATGATTGTGAAATCACAGAGGAAGTGAGAACTAGCAGAAGGCATGGGTGTTGCTGTCACAATTATACATTAGGGAGCTTTAGATTTTGACGCGCGGATGTTTGAGACGACGAGTGCGCTGGACGTTCTCCTCTTACCTGCGTCGTGCTGAAAAGTAGCTTTAGATTACGCTGGGACGCAACGTATGAAAAATAAAATCGCGCCCCCATATGATCAGTGCATGAAGTAGTTCTCTACGTTGCAAACTGTGCGGACGTAAAAATAGCCCAGTACGTGTAGTGAAAAACTCAGGCAACGCAAGCTAAAAATAGATCGACTTGATGCGCGTTTCTGCGCACGCTCAGAACATGTTTTTTCCTTCTGAACGTCCGCGCGTCTAAAATCTAAAGCTACCTAATGTCAAGTCTGCCAGCAAGTCCATAAAAGCTGGTTTGTGTGTAGAGTGGGGGGCAAGCTTGTGTGCCTTTATAAGTTACATTTTGTTATCTGTCACTTTGCGTGATGTGATCTTGAATGAGATGTTGATCGCACAAAGTAATGAGATTAAAAGTATTTTCATAGAGCTTCCCGAAAACCTAATCAACAATTTTTCCAAATAATTTTACATGGAGCTACTACAGAGATAATTTGAAGACCGATGGCGAAAGGAAGGGGGAAAAAAAAAAGAAAAAGAGGAGGAAAGAATATTGATAAAAAGACCTTCATGAGGGATTGTGATTATGAAAAGATAAATGCCAGCAGCAAGAAGACAAATTAATTCCCCATTCAGTCATCTCACTAATTAGTGAGAGCCATCCCCTTTTGCCTGAGGGCCTCAAACTGATTTGATTGTTTCCAGTGTGTGTTTTGTCATCCATTCAGAGTTCCTTCATATGCCAAGATATGTTGTTTCTTTGAATTTTTCTCTGTTTAACTCCCAAGAGTATCAAAGAGATTGTCAACCAAAGTGGGACGGTGTTGATGTTAACACAATGGCAACAAACAAAACTGGTAAAGGAGAGATAGATGAGAACCGTGAGCAGTGATGGGGTCATTACATTTGTAATACTACACTACTGTATATCATACATTTGGGGATTTTATGTATCAGTCAGCAACTGTAAACATTGATATTTTAGCATGAATAATGATTAATTTTTCGCACCAACAGCTCAAAAAACATATTCGCAGATTCTTGAATTCACGCTGTGCAAGTGTTAACCCATTTAAAATTTGTAGATACAATTGTGAAGATATTTTTTGCGGGTTTTAAAATTTTCACGAGCCAAAATTAGTGTAAAATACTTGAAATTTAATGTACCATGAAAATTTCTGCATTTACTGTATTGAGTTTTTCATCTCTCTCTCTTTTGTTTTGGTTTTTCCGTAAACATGCCTGCACTATTAATAATGATTTGTGTTGCATTGTCTCTTCCTTTGATCTGCTGTGACCTTAGGGCTTCATTCACGCTGGCCATAGCTCATTGTCTGCATAAATCTGCAAAAATGATATTAAATCTGAATGTTTTAGCCTTGCATGTTTACATAGCCATGAATGAGCAAGTATTGCGGGTGCACATCTGCCAACTCTTCCCACATGATAAGAACATCCCCAGTGTTTCAATAAGAGCAGGAGCAATTGTATTGCAGTGAGTCTTGCGTGAAACCGAGCTCCTTTTAAAATGTTTTATCAACAGGGTGGAGTTACCAAGCCGGAGATTGGTAGCCTGTGGAGATCAAGGAAGCAGAATGAGCGCATCACTCTCCGAGGGTTTGTGGAGGGCCAGCACCCAGCAGCTGTATCTAGCTCTGAGGTACCCAAACAAATAGCTGCAGCTATTTCCCTTACCATGGCATTTCCCGAGTCACTTACAAAAAAAAAGAAGAAGATAAAACAAAACTGACACAGCAAAAAGTTCATCTTCATGATCTGTTATCAATCTTTTTATCAGTTTAATTAAAGTCAAGCTGTAATTCTACACAAAATATTTTCCTGTCTGAAATATGATTAAGTATGCATAGCAGTGCAATTTTTTACATGTTTGAATTAGTATGATTTTTGTCTTCAAAATAGGTCTTTTTATTGTTTATTGACATTGTTTTTGGTATGCAGACATTCACAGCCCTGCTAATATCAATGTGAAGAACTGAAGGGAATAATTTATGTGTGATATATTTTGCAGCTCTTATTCTTTTGCAAATTTAGTGAGTGGACTTGCAAAATTTTCAGCATTAATATGATGCCTTTGTAACATGAAGGGACAGCCATTGTCTCCAAGGTGGAATATCACTGACTTTTGTTGTGAAAAAGGGATATACTTATATTTCTCATTTAGGAAATTCTTGATCACCTATTCAACTACATGTGAAATTGCCTTCCAAGTCCAAATTTGCGTAATATCATACTTGTGAAATATATGGCATGTACAATAATTCCACCCTTATTTCATTCTTGAAATTATTTCTGGGTTCTCAGCTGATGATATCTAATGATATCCAGGCTAAGCACTACAGATGTGTTCATTTCATCCTTGCTTTTCTAATAAGGCGTGAAGGTGTACTTATCACTTGAAATGAGAAACTTGTGCCTACAGGCAGCACACGTGTGTAGCTTTTGTCTAGGATCTAATCAAGTAGTTTCTCAAGCTAAATTAGGTTGCTGATCTCCACTGAAACAAGGTCACATGAAAGACAGGTGTCCATTGTTGCCAGTAAAAGTCAATTTCATCTGGCTGCTCAATAGATGTGACCTGAAAGCAATGAAATACAACTTTAAGATTGAGATGGTATTGGAAGCTAAAAATGTATGCATTTACAGAAAATGAAATATTCATTTTTCTTTGAACTGCAAAACAAAACACGGACACAAAAAAATGCACAAATATAAAAAGAATATGAAAACAACAATGTGCAAAAGTATCATTTTTATAAAGAAAAACAAAAACAAAAACAAACCATGCCAGTGCTGGATTGTGCAAAACTGGGTAACTTTGGTAGTGAAATAATAGTACCTGGGGCATTACAGCAAGCTACTTCAGTACTTCAAATGCAGAACACAGGACTTGTTTATGGACAGGATATAGAGTAAAACATTCAGTACTTAGTATTGTCACCTGTTAATCATTCTTATTTATTTTGTGAAAGGCAAAGTAACAATTAAGAGATCATGGCAGCCGCAAAATTAACAACAAGCAAAAATGTCAGACAAGCAGCAGTTTGCAAAAATATCTATACAATTGAATTCCAGCTCATACAGTATGTTAACATTTTGATTTGACTTCAAATTTGCTAAGCCCTTGTCTCCACACCCCATCTGCAGTATTAAAGTGCTTGTGCATGCAGCTTTTGAAGGACTGGGCTTCCCTGTCACTAATCAGACCAACGATATCTTCTGAAATGCTGCTGCCACTTTTTCTCTCCTTTTCTCTCTTTGCAGCTCTTCAGTCATGGGATCCTTCCCAGCACGCTCTCCGTCCGCGCGGATAATGCCGAGGATTTCCACTTTGCTGGGGAGGACCACTTCAGCCCGTCCTGCCTGGAGAGCAGCGAGGGAGTTCCCCTGGCGGATGGCGGGAGGCTGGTTCTCAACCCCGAGGGCCTGGCTGGCAAGAGAGAGTTCTTCAGGTGGGCTGCATGATTGCATGCTTTGTACGGTGGATGCAGAGTGCCAGTTTCTACTTTCCCAAAGTGTAGATATGCTTATGCTGTGTTTATGTTTCCTTTACAGCAGATATATTCTTTGCAATAAAAAGATTATTCATGTTTGTCTGTCATTGATTATTTTTGTTTTTTAGAAGAGAAGAAATAGAAAAGAGACTGTGTTTTGCCTAATTCTGTATTGTTTCTTTATATGAAATTGATAGGGCTAAAAATGCATGAACCATTATTTTATGTCTCTGCAAATTTCTGCTTTCCCAAAGTGTAGATATGCTTGTGCTGTGTTTGTGTTTCCTGTACAGCAGATATCTTTACCGTAAAAAGATTATTGGATCATGTTTGTCTGTCATTGATTATTTCTGTTTTTTTAGAAGAGAAGAAATAAAAAAAAAGAGACTGTGTTTTGCCTAATTCTGTATTGTTTCTTTATATGAAACTGATAGGGCTGAAAGGGAATGAACCATTTTTGTTTTATGTCTCTTCCTCCTAGTGCATTGCTGGACACCCCTGGAGTGGACCCCAAGCTCCTGAGTGAGAACTGGGTCTTTAACCACTACCGATGGATTGTGTGGAAGCTAGCAGCCATGGAGGTAGCCTACCCTCAACACTTTGGTGGGAGGTATAAAAGTCTTTGATTTCTTCTTCTTCTTCTTCTTTTTGTGTGTGTTTATGTTAAAATACCATTTCTGAAATGGCTTACCATCATGGTGATATTTGTTTGCTTATATCTTGATAGTTACAGCATAAATTTCAAAACTTTTGTATGCTTTACGAGGATTTTCTTCTTTTTTTTTTGGGAACTATTTGAACATCATTATGATGCCCAGTAGCAAAGTCCAGTAATTTTCAAAATATCAAATTGTTGAACAGGGTCTGTAACACTTGTGGAATTAATAAATCCGTTTTGTCGTCTTGCAACTGGAAGAGGCTGCAAGATTTCAAGGAAACTAAAACAAATATCACAGAAAACCACTTGTAGTTTGAGTAGATATTGTCGACATGATACTTTAACACTAAGTGCCATGTGTGGACAGAGTTTGATTGAAGTCAGAAATTGTATTATAGAAGGTTTCTACCCACAAATTACAATTAGGCAAGATACAGTTGTAAGAGATATTACATTGATATCATGCACATATATCTGCTCACCCTGCAGACTTTTGACGCCAAACTGGGTGCTCCTGCAGCTGAAGTACCGCTACGACCGCGAGGTCGACCATGCCCAACGCCCCGCCCTGCGTAAGATCCTGGAAAGGGACGAGACGGCCTCCAGAAGACTGGTCCTGTGTGTGGCTTCCATCAAGGATGGGAGTGGCATAACTGTCTCCGGGGACAACGATGCAGCAACTGGAAAGGTAACTCCACAAAGCTCTCACGAGTAGAAAAAACAAAAACAACAAATAAACAAGCATCCCCCTTCCCTCCCCCCCCCCAAAAAAAAAAAAAAATAAAAAATGAATGCCACACGCAGGGATGTCAATTAGTTTTCAGGCAAAGGTTTGGGCTCCGGCCCTGTTTGTCTGGCTTCTACGCCCTCCCCTACATTCTTACTAGCATTCCTGCAAACAAGGTTTACCATGTGAAGGAGGGCAGAAGGGAAGTACAGTAAAAGTGGAAATTTTTGCAGTGTGGAAATTTTTGCGCATTTCATGCAACCAGAACCCAGTGCGAAAAATGAAAGCACACAAATAATTTTGCATTCCATTATGGTGCAGTTGATGTCATGATTCTGCAGAATTGAAACATGCAAAATTTGTCCTATCTGGCTGGCCGAGCGTGCAAAATTACTCATGAAAATATCTACTTTAACAGTAGTGATGATGGATACCTTCCATTCGTCATATGTATACCAAGGCCCCGTTTTATCAAGTACAGCAGTTTACGTACAGCAGTTACATGAGCGATGCATGTCGATGGTGAATTAGGTACAAGGAACCAGCCGCATTTCGTAGTTGCTAGTAATGGAACTAAATGTTAGAGAAAATTAGCAGTTAAACCTACTAACATTTGTGACAAGACCCCAGTTAGACTACAAAAATCTTACACTTTAACACCCAGCAATCTTTCTTCTGTAAATTGCCTTACAACTGAATTTACCCAGACGATCTCTATTTTTAGTTGATTTTGGATCAATGATAAGTTATGATTGATTTTGCAAAGTTGAAGTTGATTCGGGAGGAAGTTATAATTGATTTCAATTAGGTTCTATAGGTCTCTTGATAAAACGGAAATATAGTTGATTGCAAGTTATCATTGCTTTATGGACTTTTGACTGATTCGGGAGAGTTATTGATTTCCGGGACTTATAATCGATTATAAGTTTTGATAAAACGGGCCCCTGGTACTTTAACCAAGATTGATGGAGGGCAGAGTTGGCTTGAAAATTGTTTCTTACTGAGCTGCAGTATGTGATCCCTATTCTTGGCAATTAGTTTTCAGACATCTGTGGCAATCAGTGAAGAAAGCACTCCAGCCTGTGTGCAATTTGGCAAACAAAGCACAGTACAAACCTTAAATCTGAAATGCTGAAAGGAAATGCCAAGGATTGTAACAAAGAAATTACTTCTTTGACGACTTTGAAATATCAAAAAAGCATAGAAAGAAATTGCAGACGTAAATTTTTCACACAAAAGCATTATCATGCTATTGTACAGCTCCATATCAATGTGTCTATCATTTTTTATGTTCAGTCCTTGCCAGGCACAGGTCACCCCACGCTTGAGCTTACCGATGGCTGGTACAGTGTACCCGCGGTCATAGATACCCCTTTGGCTGGACTGGTCAAGTCTGGCCGCATCAAGTGTGGAACCAAGCTGTGTGTCTACGGAGCTGAGATTATTGGTTCCCAGGACGCTTGCTCTCCTCTCGAGGTAGTACATGTTCTTCCATTTATTAATCCCATGTATGAGGAGAAAGCTCTTGCCCCTGGAAATCCTGTAGTGCAACTTTTAAATATCTTAGATGCATTATTATGCATTATTATGTACTTCTTTTAATATCCTGTTATGATTTCCAGTATGTTTTTAGTAGATTTATGGAGGGAAGTCAGGGAAAATCACAAGAAGTTACAAATGATTGTGTACATTAAAAAAAAAAAATCTTTGTTTCTCGTTTCTCATGAGCGTGTTGTCTACATTTCTGTTATAAACCCCTCTGATAATCACATAAATTTGAATTTAATCCTAAAGTGATGAACAGGTGTTTGTTCCACTTATGCTTTGATTTTTTTTTTTCAGAAGTTTGTAGGGTCTTTTTTATATCACTCATTCTCATTGGTGAGCATCAGTATCCAGATACAAACTCCATCTTTGAATTCAAGTGCTAGCTGATGGCAGTGAAAGTAACGTCATAAGTGTATGTACAGCAAAAAGAAAAAGATGAATTTGATACAAGGAAAGTCCCTTCCTTTAAGAAGGATTAGAAAAAAAGATCCAGTACTAACTGCACACATACACGAACATGTTTCATATTGTATCTTTGCCTTCCTTTAGGATCAAATTCATTTCTTTATAGTAAATTGTACTCAGTTTATTCCTAATATGCTCATTAAGTTTAAGCCTGAAATTTCATGAATGAAAAAAGGCAATAATGTTAAAGAATAGTGACGACATGATTTTCTTTTCACAATTACAATAAACAAGGGTGATATATCAAAACAATATTAAAATCACTATGAAATATGATGTATACCGTAACAGTTGGAGGGTTAGAGGGAATAGGACATGATGAGGAAAATCCTCTTTTTCTTTCTATAATCAGCTGACATTTTTTTCATTATTGGTCAACTTGGTCATTCTTTTGACATCTTCAGATACCTGCCGGCCTCGCCCTGAAGGTTACAGCCAACTCCACGCGACGTGCCTGTTTCGATGCCCGGCTAGGTGTCCAGCCTGATCCCCGGCCCTTCCCCCTCCTTGTCTCTTCCCTCCACCCTGAGGGAGGACTGGTTGGATGTGTGGACATCGTGGTGCTCAGGGTGTACCCCATGCAGGTTGGTATCTCTCTACCCCCAACCTGTTACACCAACCTCAGCCCTTAACTCCTACTGTATAACCCACTGCCTTGCTCCTGTCATGTAGAAATTTAATTTCAAGACTGGGGAGGTTTGGCCTGTTTTCCCTGAAGATTCCTGGTATGAAAAAAATGAACGAAGATAGAATGGCACGTTTATGATTGCTTTGGATTAATCTTCAAAGGCTATCTTTATGTGTGCTTTAACCTTTGCGTCATAGAGTATGATTGCCTTTGTTAACATTTTTCATTATTTTATAATTTTTAAGGAGATGGTGTCAGGTTCTCAGTTTAATGCTTTCGAATCTTTGTTTTTCTTTTTTGTTGAGTTTACCTCAAGTGGAAGGAAGGATCAGAAAGTTGTGAATGTTCCGTTAGAGGCAGTTTGTGCATATATTTTTCTGTCAGAACCATGTAACATTTGTTTTTTTAATTCAGTTGCTTTATTAGGTCTAATAGACTAGCCATCTTCAACTTGAATATCTAAATTAGCCATTTAGAATGTCAACCATTATGGATTTCTCTAAGAATGAGAAAGATTAATGAAAACAATAGTGATGACAATGGAGAGATAGGCATATCTTCCAACAAACAGAGTCATTAGAATTGTACTTCATATTGGCAATGGAAGTAGATATGATGTTAATGATAATAATTGTATTGAAAATGATGATGATGATGATGATGATGATAATAGTATTATCAAAAATGATAAAGAAAATAGTGATGATGATAATCATGATAATGATATTGAAATGTAGTGACAGTGCAATGGGCACACATAGACTGAAATGTAACACATGCTCTTTAATGTCATCTCAAGTTCATGGAGAAGCTGTCTGGTGGAGGAAGCATCTTCCGCTCCAGCCGAGAGGAGGAGAGGGCAGCAGCGATGCACTCCAAGGAGAAACAGAGCCGAATGGAGGAGCTCTTTGCTCAGACCCAGAGACAGTTTGAGGCAAACCAGAATGGAAAGGGTAAGTCATGACAAGTGTCATACAATAGTGTATACTCGCATGTTGTCGTGCTATGTTAATTTCCTGCATGTATTGGATTTGCTAATGTGCACATAATACAGCCCAGACACAGTCGTTTGAGACCGCTTTATCTATTCCTTGCATACAAAAAATAGTGATCCATACAAAAAATAGTGATCCTCACAAAAAAAGAGCCAAATTCCAGTGGCAGTTTGTATGACATTTATATTCAAGAGACACCTCATTTCATGATTATTACCAATGCATAAACAGCTGTATAGCATTGTTATAGTTGTTCAGGCATAACTCTTCCTTTTTCCATGTCACCCACGTATCTATTGCCATAGCATTAGCTTTTGATGTAAGACAAAAAGACAAAAGAGAGAGCAAAGTTTGGCATCTTTTGGCCTCCTCGAACAGTCTTCCCTCACTAACATGCTTGTGTAGAGTAAAGAGTGAAAATTCAATTGCACAATGACATAACTTTATCACTTCGTAGCAGTTTGTGTCCCATTGTAAAAAACTGTAATTTGCTTCGTATCATAGGATCTCGCAACAAACGCCGGAATCTGCCGCAGAGGAGGAGCATGAACGTGTCTTATGTGAAGAAACTGCAAACAGGGGAGGAGCTGTTTGAGGCGATGGAGAGTTCACTAGATCCAGCTGCCTTTGAGGTAGGTCTTCTATGCGTGCTGTGTTTGCTGACACCGATACACATAAGTGAAATCAAAGCTGCATAGTCTCCCAGGCTCTGTAGGATGCTCTTCTAAGATTCTCTTTGTGTCCTGACCAGAGAATGCAAAAGCCTCCCTCCTTTGGGAATCATCTGATTGCTCTTCAGAACTCCTGGATTATTATGAGTGAATGTTGGCAGACTTGATTAAATGTCCAGTATTCTAAAGTATAATTGCAGCCCAAATGATTGCACATTTGAAGGTTGTAAGTCTCATTCAAACGACACTGTGCGAAGTTCTCCATAATATGTGTGTTCATTACAGCATGGAACAGAATGTGGTCTGTAAACTGAAGGCCATATGCAACTTGCTAAAGAAGTTATGTTGAAATTCCAAGATTGTGCAACATTTCATTTCTAGCTGCAAAGTATGAAATGTCTTCTGGCAATAGTTGCCACCAATGCATGAAATTTTGTTGAAACTTTGGCATTTTTGAAGACAGGTAAGCTGGGACTACCAGAGTGACTACAGTATTACCGTGTTTGATTTTCTTGATTTTATGGTTCAGTGCATTTGGTAACCTGCAAAGTTTAGATAGGTCCCAAACTGTGGCATGAGCTCATTGCTTTCTGTACAATCTCCTGTTCAGGAAATTCTTTGAGTCAGAGTCGAAAGGCATCGTTTACTGTACCTACATTGAAGCACTCTCTCTTTGGCCACTGTAAGAAGCTTAGTCGGGTTGAGGCATTGGCATACTGCAATGTGCTGGACTTCTTATGGGAACATGGCTCCAACATGCTGCCACATCAATACTCGTAGATGATATTAATGACATTTTGATATTGACCTGTCTCTGTCATTTCTCTTGTAGGCTCTGCTTAGTGCGCATCAGCAGTCCCGTCTCCATGACTACCAGAGATTGAGGTGTGACAGGAGGCAGGCCGACCTCCAAGCAGCCTTCAATCAGGCAATGCAGGAACAGGCCAGAGAGGTAGGTAAAAAATCTGAGAATGAGAATTTTGTATCCATTTTGGTGCCTTGAACTGCATTTGGCTGCAATTGTTAAAAATCATTTAATCACCTCTTAACTACCCTCATGAGTATATGTATGTGTGTGTGTGCTCGCTCCTCTTGGGTTTGTATACTGCATACGCTGAATATTTTGCGAGGTTTTTAAAACACACGAAAATATTGACTCCAATGCTGATATGAATGTGAGGTATGCATATACTAATTTCTCCGTTCAGTACAGGTCTCCACGATTGCAAATTTCACCACTCGCGAAATTGTCGGGAAGTCCTGATTCGCGAAAAACTGAGACTTGCTAAATATATGGCGTATACAGTAATTTAAAGATGGTTATCTGTCTATACCACAACATGTCAGTATCATCCTATTCTTCAATCATGATATGGAATATTCCATTTCCTTCAGAGAGTAGTCGTTCCCATTGCAAGAAATGTCCAAATGGTGACAGATTAACCTACAAACTTTACCATTGAATGGGGGCATTGGTTTAGTATTGTTTTCAGGGGAATGAAAACAGTATTAAAAGAAATGACATAGAATTTAAGGAAAAAGGAACCAACAACAACATATGTATGTGTGCATCTCCATTTCCCTGCAGCCACCTAATAACAAAATAATATGTGAAATTCATTGTAGGCTGCTGTGATGGTAATTGCCACCCTCAGTTTGAAATGTTTCTTTGCTTGACAACAGGGACAACCTACTATAGACAGCTTCAGTGAGCGACTCATTGTCCCCCTTATGAGTTTTTTCCCTTATTGTTTTTCCAGGGCAATTTTGAGAGATCAGTTGTCCCCCTCCTCAAGCTTCGCATTGCTGACTACAAAACCTCGCCTGCCACTAGATGGCAGCAGACTACTTTTTTGACCATTTGGCGACCCACAGATGACCTTGTTTCCCAGTTGAAGGAAGGAAAGCGATTCAGAGTTTCGGCTCTCTCAGCATCAGCAGGAAGGTACTGATTTACTGTAAAGCAAGATATTTTGGCAGCATGAATTTTTTTTTCAAATTGTCCTGGCATTCAACACATATAAGGTAGACAAGAACTTTCGCATCTATTTTAATTATGTGAATCTTGGCTCTTGTGAAGATTTGCAAAATTAAAATGCACGCCAACATTCCTCTTTTTACAGTATTGATTAAAAAAAAAAAAACAACACTAATAGGACAATCCATTCCAGTCCGCCTTCCCACTACCTTAACCTGTTGAGGACAGTTTGATTTTGCTACAACACGCATTTCCCATAGACGTCTGCCCAAGTATACTTGGGACTCATCCTCAAAGGGTTAACCTTTGTGTCATCCCAGTGGACCTTGTCTTCTTTAAACCCATTGAAGACTAGTCCCGAGTATACTCAGGCAGCTGTCTGTGGAAAATGTGTTAGAGCAAATTCAAGTCGTCATCAATGGATTAAAGAAAAAGGAACCTTTTCTTGCAAGCTATTGCCCATCTTATCTATCTATCTATCTATCAATCAATCTACATGTATCTATAGGCCATCTATCTACTTTCGATTTTAATATGAATCATCTATCTCTCTGTCAACCCATCTTTCTACTTCTATTTCTGTGCTCTCCGATTATCCATCTGTCTATCTAGCTATCTATCTTTCTAGCTAGCTATCTATCTTTCTTTGTTGTAATGTATTAAATATGTGACCCTGCATCACTGATGCAAAGTTGTACACAGGTCGATTTTTCTACAAGTCTTGAAAATTTATCAATTTATTAAAGGTAAAAATGTTGATCTTCATATTTTTGGCATTCCAGACAGAGTACCCCTTCTTCCATTCATATCTGAAGCTTGGAATCAGAAATTTATTTGATTTTTCTATCTTGTATTCAATGGTTTTAAGGCTAAGAGTCTTCGTTTGAGACCTGGCCTTTGCTCCAGTCTTGTCCAGTGATAATTTGTTGGTTTTGTAATGCAAATTCACATATGTAAATGTATACATTTCTCTCCCCCCCCCCCCCCCAGAAACCTGCATGGCATGGCCCCTGTGCAGCTAGCCTCGACCAGAGCCACACGGTATGAGGAGCTTCCCTTAGGGAGCCATCTCCTACAGAAGATCTACACACCCAGGGCAGCAGCATCTCTCCAGTGGCTGGAAAGAGGCTACTGGCAGGCAGCCTATGGAGAGCTGGACGTAGTGGGTCTGGTGGTCTCTGTCGAGGAGGCAAAGTATGATGCAATCCCTTGATACAGTAATGATGTGTGATGATAATATGAAATGGTGATGATGATGATGATGAGGGTGATGATGATAATGATGTTAAGGGTGATGATGGTGATGATGATGATATTGAGGATGATGATGATGATGTTGAAGGTGATGATGGTGTTTAGGGTGATGATGTTCCTACTGAAAATGATATGTGTTAATGACAAAAGTGATGAAAAGGATGATGATAACGCTCATGTTAATGAAATTAGTGGCTGTGATGGTAAAGATGGTGCTCATAGCAGTGATTTTGATGATGCTGATGCTAATTGATAACAATGGGAGTGATAATGAAGATGTTTAATAGTTATGAAGGGGATGATTCTGACTGTGATAATGATGATGATGGTACTTGGTGGTGAAAATAATTGTTATCAAGGTGGTGAGTAAGGTTGGGATGGTCAGCAAGACAATGATAGTGTTTGTAATTTTGAAGGTGATGGTGCATGCAGTGATGTTGATGGTGGCAGTAGAGGTGGTTGTTGGGTGCAGCTGGCAGTGCTGGCAGTGATGATTTTAACCCGTTGAGGATAAGTGGTATAGCAGAATCAGTCCATCCTGCTCGGGTTAATGATGGTTGTAATGACAATAGTGATAATGAACGTACTGAGGCAAGTGGTGATGATGATTTAAGTGATGACCATGGTAGAGGTAATAACGAAGGGAGTGCTCACAACAGTAATAATTTTATTGACGTTGATGGTAGTGATGACCATCATTGTAACATGATTGGAAAGGCAGTGCTGCTAGCAGTGATAATTTTGATGATGATATTGCCTGTAAAGATATAACGATCCAATGGCTGAGTTTCAATCGCAGAGAAAAAAGGTCACCAAATGCAAAATGGAGATGTTATTTAAGAGGTTGATAAGAAACTATGTGACTGATGATAATGATATGACAAATAGTGACTGTTACTTGAACTTTATTAGCATTGATTAAGCTAACAATCAGAATATCATTGATATAGCGGAAATATGTACCTGTATTAGGAAGAGGGACTTAGAGCGAATGTTCATTATTTTGTTTTTACAGGCCCATTGGTGCTCATGGTCACATCGTGTACCTTTCAGATGAGGATGGCTGTCTCATGGCAATCAAATTCTGGGCAGGACTCAAGGTAGGAAAGCAATCTCAATTTTTTCAACTCTTCAGGTGCCCCCCCCCCCCCCCACACACACACACACACACAATGCTTTATTTTGGCTGTACATTATATTATATCTTTTTGCCCTGACTTCTGTTTTCCTGTCATCATATTCGAAATACACTATTAAACGCTGAGAACTCATTACAAAGGAGGAAGGCAGAGCCATAAATGATGTGACAGATCATGGAATATACTTCCACTAGATATTTTATGCCTCTGTGTCAAGCATGCTGGATGCACTATGTTTTGTAACTGTTTATCTGTTTATCTGTCTGACAATTTTCCATTTATATAGAGTATTGATATTGTTTTGATGTTATGATGTAAAAAGGAATGTCCCTGATTTGTTATTTTGTGTTTGTTGAACTGTTATAGTTTGTCATTCTGTTGCAGGGCCCCCTAGGATAATAGTGTTTAAACCACTGATGGGGCTACCCTGGGTAAAGAAAACTGAATAAATAAATAAAAAAATAGATGTGATGACCGAAATATATACACAGAAACAAAACAAAAGCAAAGAACAGGGCAAACCTGTTCCAAAAGCAGATTTTTAAAGGGCAGTCAACTGATTATCTGATTTTGATTAACCATGATGACAGCTGAGAACAGCGTATGCCTGCAAGGCTTCATTGAGAAAAGCATGGTGTACCAAAAGTGTTTTACCAACACTGTGAAATCAACTTTGTCCGTTTTCTTGTTTTGCCTGTGTTTGACCAGTCACTCCATCTGGAAGACCTCCTGAAGCCTGGAACCTTTGTTGCAGCCAGTAACCTCCAGTACCGCCAGACTTCCTCACAAGGTGCGGCCAGAGTTCCCCTACCCCTTGCCACTGCCTCAGACTACTCATCATTCACACTCAATCCAAGAGCGCCCCACCTTCAGTCGGCTCTTAACCAGACGAGGAGGCTTATCAAGGTTTGGATATAATCTTTTCAATGTATCCCTCGTTACGTGTACTGAAGGGTACTTGTGATATAGCAGTGCTACACTGCTGCCACTGCCTTGTCACATTTGCGTGTAAGATGCTGGCCAAGTTTCTTTACGGATTTTATTCAAATTCAGTGTGGAGGTGTATCATTGCTAGTCATCTATAACTTTTGGTTGTAGTGCCTTTGCTTGTTCCATCTTTGTTCACAAAAAAAGGTTGATTTTTTTTTTTTCTTGTCACATTTGTGTGTAAGATGCTGGCCAAGTTTCTTTACGGATTTTACTCAAATTCAGTGTGGAGGTGTATCATTGCTAGTCATCTATAACTTTTGGTTGTAGTGCCTTTGCTTGTTCCATCTTTGTTCACAAAAAAAGGTTGATTTTTTAGGGTCTGCTAATGTGCACTGTACTAGCCACTTTTCTTGGCAGAGTTTCTTCCAATTTTGTTCGGAGATATAACTTAGTCAAATCTGAAAATCTGAACCCCAATGATGCTGCACTCAGTGGTTTGCCTTTTGAAAGGGTCAATGGCAGTCACCGTGTTGTGTTTTTCTTATGTGTGCTCTACTGGACACATTCCCAAATTATTATTTTTTTCTTTTTTAATAAACTCAAATGGAGATGTATCATGTGAAACTCAGACCCCGTATTGTTTTCGTGATGCTGCCCCCAGTGTTTCTCCATTGATAGAGTCAAAGGTGATAAATTGGTTAACGTCTTTTGTGTGGCCTGTCAGCTATGTTTCTATATGGATCTTGTTCAAATTTTGTGTGGAAATGCATTTTGTAAAAATTTAGTCAAATGTAAGTTCTGGTGGTAGCACCCTTGCTTGTTCCATCTTTATACAGAAAATGGTGGATTTTTAAGGGTCTTCTTGTTTGCTCACTACTGGCCACATTTCTGTATCATTGTCAAATCTTGACCTGTACTAGTTTTTGTTATGCTGCCCTCAATGTTCCAACTGTTATTTGTTCAAGGATCGCCACAATGTTGTATTTCTTGTGTGTGTTCTGCCATCCACAGTTTATGGTTGATTTTTTTTTTTTTTTTCAAAGTTCATATGGAACTTCACCATGGTGAAATTTAGAACCCTAATGTTTCTGCTAATGCTACTCTAAGTGTTCCATCTTTAATAGAGTTAATGGTCATAGTTTGATGGTTGTCTAGTGTACTCCATGCAGGTGGCGTTTCATGATGGATATTGTTCAAGTTTTGTACTTGGGTGTATGATGATCAAAATATAGACTCCTGTTGTTTTTATGCTACCCTCAGTGTACTGTCTGTTATGTCAACGTTCATGTTAAGGTTGCTGAATTGTATACACTCTGCTGATCTCACTTTTTGACTACTTTGTATGTTTGTTTTTTTTTTTTTTGGTATACAGGTCAATACTCTTAACCCCTATAGCTTAACAACCATAATTATACAGTATGTATCTTTTCGTGCTGTCTAGTTGTTAGTAGGCAATTATTTCCTGTAACCAATTACTGTATAATTTTCAAACAGCATTATAAAGATATTACAGAAAACCAGTACAATTATGTAATATGTCCTCAGCCATAAATGAAATAATTGTGGTTTTAAAGAGGTGTAAGGTTCAAGGTCAATGTTTATGAGATTTTATGTTAGAAACAAAGAAATTTGGTCAGATTTGCCACCATAAATGATGATAAAAGGGAAAACGTCCCTGACTGTCTTCATACTTATGAGCTTTACCATTCCACATAATTTGTGCTCAAGAGGTTGATAGTGAACATGCGAAAGCTAGGCAAGAATGGAATCATTATCTGTGTTCTCATTAGGATTAGAAGGATTCCATCATACATGGATATTAATGTAGTTATGTGTATGCTCCTCTGTGTCTTTTTAAATAGGGTGTATCCGCATTTCTGGAAGCAATGAGAAGGAAGCTTGAGAGTCTGAAAACTGTCTCTTCCAACTACACAAGTCAACCAAATCCTGCCAGTAGGTACCCTTCATCGACCCTGATGAGGAGCAGAATGGCTACTCCACTTGCCAGACAAGTCACCCAGGCCAGGGTGACCAGGAACCAGTCTGTCACCCCAAACAGCCTTGCAGCTAGATTTCAGACACCTCAGGGGCAAGGTTACCAGACAATGGTGGCCCGTTCTTGTCCGAAGAACTTCCCACAGGGTCACTGGTCTCGCCCGGCCCCAGAGGCAGAGCAGCAAGTCCTCTCTGGTGCAGCGGGAAGGGTTTCTGGAGTCGGAACTGCTGTACCTAGGTCAGCAGTAGCAGAAGTGGAAGTCTCCCCGAAGGTAGCTGCCCAGCAGGTGGAGGCAGCCAGGCGGTCCCAGCTCCTCTCTCGCATCCCGTCCCCTCCTCCCCTCACTCCACTTCCGTGCCCCAGCAAATCCTCTGCAGTGAGGCAAGGTTTCAAGACTCCTCTGAGGCACCGCACCAGCGCAGCAACAAAAGCCGGGCCAGCAGGCACACTGAGGAAGCGGCTCCGGGATGAACTGGGAGATGATGCGGAAGATTCCTCTCAGCCTTGCACAATGGAAGAAACCAAGCTTGTCGGAGATGGAAGCACTGAAACCAAAAAGCAGAGAATGGAAGATGGTGAATGCAGGCCACGAAACCCAGACACTGAGTCATCCCGAAGAAGTGAGGAGGAGACCAAAGGCATCACCAAAGAAGTTGATGCGTTTGACAACCACCGAGACTTGGCGTCTGGACAGGGGGTGTCTCCACTAGATGAAATGCTTGATCTGTCTGCATCAGGCATCAGGGAGCTGGAGATGAGCTGGTCCCAGTCGCAGGTGGCATCTGAACCTGCTCGTCTAGAAGCAGATGAGGCAAGTACGCACTGTACGAACGTAGCCACCCATTGTGAGAAAAACTCTGAACAACTAGATGTCATCCATGAAGATGCTGAGGTAACTGATGGCCTTGAAAACACATCTGCAAAAGACATTACCCACCAAGATGGTTTGCCATATACTATTCAGGAGCAATCTCAATGCACCCTCCCCTCTCGTGCTGATGTCGATCCCTCTGATCACACCAGTCTAGTCCAATCTGATGGGATGGATCAGTTAGCTAACCCAACTGATCCAAAACTCCTCACTGGCCAGTCAGTTGGTGAACATGTGACTGTAGCTCATTCACTACAAGACAAAGAGGCAGCAGCCCCCAACCCTTTCACCGACCGATCAGATAGCTGCAATACCATTACAACTGCAGATGAGCAACAAAAGATGACTGTGCCTAGTGGCAGTGCACAAACTTCTGTCTCCAAGCCAACCAGAAGGAGAGCCCTGAGCCGTCGCAGTAGAAAGAGCCTACTCCCTGTGGAGTTGATCGTGATTCCGGATGAAGAGAGCCCATCCTCCCAACCAAAGCGGTCTTCCAGGCTGCGAGGTCAGCTCAAGAAGAATTATAAAGTCTAGATAGTGAGATGAGCTGCATGGTGCGGTTCATATACACATGTATTATGTATGGTGCTTTCTCAGATGTCAGTCTGCTGCTGATCGTTGCTGTGCTGCAAGCTGTGCGACGAGGCTGTTTCACCAAAGAAACATTAGACCTGTTTGAATATGTTCTACTTCCGTGATGAAATATATTTTCACTGAATTGATTTTGGATTTTGGGCTTTGTAGGACAGAAGGGTTTTACTTAGTTAGATCCTCCATTATCAAGTATGTGTTTTGTAGAATGATCATGATGAAATATTGTTTACTATGTCAATATTTTGTTACTGTCTTTTCTTCATTGCTCATACACACCTTTTTGCGGTAACTCTTTTCAAACATCGGAGGTTATTAAAAAAAAAGTGACTCAAAGGCACTGGCCATTAGGAAATAAAAATTTAGAAAAGTGTGTGACAGGTCAGTTATCAGTTTGGCAAGATAGTATTATGTCACACTTTACCAGTTCATCATGCTGTTTATTCAAGAAGTTGTAGTCAATGCTTCAGAAGTGATGTGAATTGCTGAGCACTCGAGAGGAACACTTCTATTTGAGCTGGCACATGACCCTAGCAATCGTCATGTAACATTTGCTTCTTAAAACACAACTCATTAGCTTGTGATACACGTACAAGACTTATCATTTACTTCAGTACTAATGTACGTTTTTTGTGAGCTTTATATCTTAGCAAATGCAATTTGCTTCAGTCTGCAGTAAATTTTAATGTATTCTTTTATGGAGATTATTGTTGATGTTAACCTGTTGAGGACGAGTCCCGAGTATACTCAGGTAGGTGTGTGTGGGAAATGCATGTTGTAGCAAAATCAACACGGTCCTCAAAGGGTTAATGACTGTGAGTACATTCAAGCAAGTCTGTCATTTATATAAGCTGATGTTCTGTAGAATGACATCATATATTTCAACAATTATTGCATATTACTTTCACCTCGAATTGTTTGAGCACCAAGGTGTTGAAATTTTGAGAGCACCAAAATGTTGTGTACTTTGAAAAATGGCCTTTTAGTGAAGAGTATGAGATCACTTGTCTGCAAACATTCCTAACTCATTCTACTGCAACATGTAGTGAATTAACTTTATTGAGTCTTAAATGACTAGCTGAAGAAGAAAAGAAGTGTGATTTTAGGCTTCAATGTTTATGATAATGTACATGCATATAAAATTTGCAAAAGTACAAATCATTACTATAAGTTTTTGTAAGGACATGTTTGTTATGAGTCAGTTTTATAAGCTCAGTTGTATGCAGAAGATGTGTATGAAAACCCTACAGCACTAAATGTGAGAATGCTTTTATCTGAGTTTCATGTTGGAAGGAATGACAAATTAATTGTTAAAAGTTTATTCAAGTTGAATGAAAATGTCCAAAGATGCAGTTACCATTATAAAGTTGTTTTTTTTTTTCAAAAGTACAGTTAAGCCTGCCTTAGCGACCACCAGTATAGAGCAGCCACCTTCTGTATACGGCCACTATAAAAACACTTCCCTCTTAGAGAAAAAACATGTTTAAAAACCTACATGTAGCTATAACAGCCATCTGTCTGTAAAAGCCACTTTTTCATCTCCCTTGGGTGATGCTATAGACAGGTTTGACTGTATTTGCATTCAATTTGCTATTTATGATTTGCATCTTCAAACAGAATTCAAACTTGCATGATTGCTGTGCAGATAAAAGTATACACTAAGTTGGAAATTGGTGTTACTCCTAGGGACTATTTAATGTGCCAAATGAATGATGGTGAGGTGCAATTACAGTTAAAGTTAAATAACTTAAAATGTCATGTTTGTTTGTTTTTGGTTTTTCTAACTCCATGTAAATATGTTCATTTTGTTGACAAAGTGAGACTATGTTTAAAAAAAAAAGCTTATTCCATCCAGTCATGATCATCATTGATTACATCAATGATAAACCCCATATTACTTTCAGTGCCAAATACAGTATTTAGTTTTACAATGTACTTGCACTTACTTCATTGTCCTTTCATTACCCATATGAATAGAGAAATATGATGTGCATTTTTTAGTCATTGTTAAATGTGTAATCACTTAATGTAGATCCTAATGACATTTATTTGGTGTTTATAATGTACATGTAACCATATATTCACTTATATTCACTATCTATCTATTCACTAATATAACTGAAATGTACCCATCGCACCAGTGTATTAGGGTAAAAGTTTAAAGCTCGGGTTTGTCCTGATTAGCTAACCTCATGCTGTAGTAGTATTGGTGTTTAACACACTTTATATACATGTAGTAATTAACAGTCATCCATGTCGGAGTTCAGTGGTATGAGAGATATCACCACAGAAACATATGCTGTAGGTCCATCTACTCCAAGGAACTCAATAGAACTGTTACGTAAGTTGAGTATGATATGGTAACAGGAGTACTTTACTCAAAAAGGATTTCTTTTCTTACGTTTCTTATTTACACTGTTCTACATTGTGTTAAATGTGAACGGAATATTACATTCGACAGACAAGAAAATTCTTTCACCTTAAAGGGACTGTACAGTATTGGTTGAGGTGGGGATTCATGTTTTGAACATTCCTAAGCGAGATAATGAGAAACCTCATATGAAATATGAAAGAGCATACAATTTAAGAAGGATTCAACATTTATTTGATGAAAATTGGTTTTCAAATGACTGAGATATCCCAAAAAGTGATAATAATAAAAGGCGACAGGCCACGCTTTTATTAGGATCTCTTTGTTTCGCCTTGTTTTTGGATATCTCAGCCATTTCAAAACCGATTTTCATCTAATAAACTTTTGATACCCCTTAGAATTGCATGCTCTTTGACATCTCATAGAGTGTTTTCTGAATATCGCAAAATGTTAAAAGCTAAATCCTCACCTCGACCAGAACTGTACACACCATTTAATGTGTCCAATGTTAACATTAATTTATAACACCAGCCTTGCACGACATTGTCATGATGATAATAAGACGTGGTGAAGAGCTACATGCATACTAGGTTGTAGTCTATAGCTAAGATATGCTGAGTACAATACTGTATTGCAGGTTGCCTTATGACAGACTATAGTGTTACAGTAGGCTATTACACCTCTAAATGTTGCCTGTTGTATGTTGCTGGATTACTTGACAGTACCGGTGCTAAGCCACAAAGCTGGTTACTGAGTCCTAAGCTTAAGTTTATGTCATGTCATAAAATTGCAGAAAGTATCCTTCGTGTTGATATGCATGATATACGTATTAAAGTTGGTGAGAAAACTGACACCTTGATTTTTGATTAATCAGAATCATCCAAAATTTCCTATATTCTAGTCTTTTCTGTGTTGTCCTGTGCTATAAAATGTGAGTGAAGGATGCAGGCATAACAGGTGGAACCATTCAGGATGTTATGCTTGATATTATGTATTAATTATCCAAACGTTACCTACTGATTGACTGTGAAGTACACACTTAAAAATCGACTGCAACTCCTCATAATTGATGGCCTAGTGACCAATACAGTGTATTTGTGAAAAGAATAAGCTTGGAATGATTGCAATTCCTAGTTCAGCACCATGACTAAACAGAATGTACACTCGGCAAAAAAAAAAAAAAAAAAAAAAAGAGAGAGAAAGAAAGTAAAATCTTTTTCTAGTACATGTACATATTTTTTCATAGAAGATTTGGATGAAAATTGGTTATTAAAAAAAAAAAGTTATTTAATGAACCATCAACCTTGTAGGTTAATACAAAGGGAAATTTTACTCGCGAGTAAACACTTTTTTTTTTTTGTCCTCCAAGTAAAAATTGCAGAAATTGACGTTTTGCCATTCATTTGCAAATGTCCTTCAAGATAACAATGAAAACAAAAGACCAATTTAACATAATGAGAGACATGAATGAACCAACAAAAAAATATATATATATATTTTCTATCTCTTCAAACAAAAACAAAGTGGGAAACTGAAGGGGGAAAATAAGAATTTTCTGTTGAATCACACTTCAAATGAGACGGGGAGTAAGCAGCAAAGGGGATAACATGGACAGAATTTCTTTATTTCATTTAGGAAGTTAAGAATTCATGAGACTAGTTCTAGAACCAAATATTTTAAATTTTCTAATTTCTAATATTTTGTTAATACAATTTCTACATTTATTACCTCTTTAATGCCATTTGAATTTGGAACTAACAGAAGATTCTTCATTTTTTCCATTATTTTTCACCTTTCTTTATCTTTTGGGCTACAAACACATAAGAGATCATACAAGGATGATTTTTGCAAACTAATTTGTGTTTCTTATTGTGTTGCATTGTCTTGCTCTCATCGTTATATTGAAGATACGCATCAAAGCTTCTACACACTACTAACATAGGATCTTTGTACACATGAATGACAACTTGTCCATTTTTGCCATTTTTACTTTTGTGCCTTGGAAGAGATAAACGAATGTGCTCACTCATTCGTAAAAATACCCTTTGATTCCATGTAGATGATGCCGCCACTCGAAAATATTTGAAGTACAAACTTGCGCCCAACTGGATCTGCCCCCACAGATAGGAAGACAATGGATTCACATCTTATTGCATAATGACTAGCCACTCTCTAAGAAAGATACATGTCTTAATGATGATGATTATTTTTCGCCATCCCTCCTTATAAAAGTTGAGCAGTACATGTAGATAATGATTAAGGGGGTGCGAATGGAAATTGCAGAAATATTACTGAAATCAAAATCAAAATTGCTTGTCTGTGGCATGTCTGGACACTAATCAAGCATCAGTTTATAAAGAACTACATGTATTTGTGTAATTGAAGATTATACCATATCATTCTCATTTGTCATAGATACATGTACAATATGTAATAGGAAAAGTGATAAAATCAGCTTTCCAGGAGGGTACAATTTCAAACAGGTTCACTTCATACAGCTCAGATTTACACTTTGGCACATATTTTTGGACTGGATTGAGTCTGTTTTAAATACGTTACCATTAGATGAAGTTTCATTTGATTTGATGTGAAAACAAGCAAACAATATACCCGATATTACTTAGTGTCAAGAATTCTGATTGCTCAGAAGGATGGCGGTATCGGACACCGCGATCATCAAAGGCACAAATACTCATGGATGAAGTATATTGTGCATCCTTAGAAAACTAACAGCTGTTTGGGAAAAAAAAAAAAAAAAAACCATTTCTGAGTTAGCTCATGTGCACACCAGGACCTGCTACACATGGACATCCATGGCTTGTCAATCAATTAATGTACTTGTTTATGTCAAAGATGTTAACAAAAACATTTTAAACATTTTGTCTGCTTTGATCTCATCATCACCGCCGACAGCCGGCCGTGATAAAACCAAGGCATCATCATCAAGAGATCTTTGTCGGCGTTGAGTGAGAAGGGATGGCTCAAATTGTACAAAGCTTTAATAGGATTGTCACTTGAATATTGCAAGTACAATACGTATGGTGTGGACTCCTACTTTCAAAAAGGAGGAAGCATCTACTTGAAAACGTTGGTACAACAGAGGGCAACAAGACTGCTCCCCCACCTTCGTCATCTTGAATATACAAAGCGACTGAAAATCCTCAAGTTGCCCGCCCTTGCATACAGAAGGCATCGAGCTGAGCTCATTCATATCTTCAAAGTGATAAAGGGAATAGATCGTCGTAACAGTACTTGATAAGCCAGTTCTTAGTCAGTTTGCGCATGAGAAGAAAAAGGTTATTTGTACAAACAGCAAGAATGATGGTTTTTTTAATTCACTGAGATAGGCGTTTGTGATGCGATGATTATTCATGTTATCCTTACAAATGATGCTTGCCAGCACATCCACCTGAGAGCAGGCCTCGTATTTTTGGCAAGATTAACAGGACGTTTGTCAAAGCATGTAAATGCAAAACAAAGAAATTGATGCTTCCCCAAGTTGACGGATCATTCTGGTCACCCCTGGTCCTGCCCTGGTCTACGCAAATTCATTCTTTCTTTGAACATGGATTCCATAATTTTTTATGTCAGGCAAGCTTACGGTATGCATTTTGTCACTTAATTTCGAAACGAGTGAAGTGCCTTGCCAACCGAGAGAAAAAAAAAGGTCATTATTTTGTACTAATGTGCATGTGAGCTAATTACGAACTGGCTTATTCTTCGAGATGATTGAATGGTTGAAAGCAGCAAGACCCGAAACCACGACTTGAAACTGAAGAAACTGAGATCAGACTGCAGCTACGAAGCATTCACAACTGCAACGCTCTGCCAGAAGAAGCAGTCACAGCCACCAGCGTTAATCAGCTCAAGCTTATACGCGAACGGCACCGGAGAAACCATCCGCTAAAATTCATGCCGTACCCGAGAAGAACACCCGTGACGAGGGGCACGTAAGCAGCAGATGCTTAACGTCTTTACACCCAAATACGGTCAACCCCTAAGTATGTAAGACGGCGCTTTGCGAAATCTAAAAGCTACATGCGCTTAGTTAGACTCACTTGAGAAAAAAAAAATTCATGAAATATCTGAACGCTAAGCCACACATAAATTCTACCTACAGATATAACCCTATAATCCTAATCCTCGCATCAAACTAAACCTAAAACCCTATCAACCCTAAACACAATCCTAAGTCCTTAGGAAAAGACCGGAGCAATAAAATGTTGCAGGAACAATGTCGTGTCACCCTAGTTGCAGCATAGGCATATCATATTGGGAAATCATCGCTGCAGCGACTTGCAAAATGCACATTCTTTACAAGAAAAAGCAAGTATTTTGGCATGTTGATTGTACGTGTACATTTAATTTGTAATCTAATTTTCCATATTTTTGCACATCGTTTCAGAGGACATGCACTTAGTGCACATGCTTCTACAGGTGTCCACTTTACCAACATCAGTTTGTCATGTTTTGAGGTTTGCTGTTCCCCACCATTGGTGTTTATTCAATGGCAGTTGAATCTGAAAGGCACCTCGACCAAATAAGACCGAAAGGAGGGATTTTTTTTTTTTTTTTGTCAGTGACGATCCAAGATTATTATGCAACCGTCATAGTCCAAACATCTGAATGTTTTCATTAAGATGCACATAGTCAGGCGGCATCAAAGAAAGACCTCCGTTTATAGTCCACTGAAGTGTAGTACGTCCATGGTTACGCGCTTCCACTCGTTTTCAAAGCGACATGATGCATAGGCGTGCCATTGTAGAGTTCTATTGCTCCATAGAATAATGAACTTGCGCAGACTAATGCCTAAATGTCCGCCATTAACACTTAGGGAATTCAAAGCATCCACTTCATTATTGTGCATTGAATTAATTCAGGAACTTTCTATTGATATTGCCAAATACCAAGGAGGTTCAACAGCTGGCTATTCAAACATCTGTCTTAATATTCTATTCTATGAATGCACAAAATAATTCCACAGGTGCATTCATTTGTGCCTTTGATGATCGGTTTTGATGCTGCCGTCTTTTCTGAGCAATATGAAGATTGATTTTGAGCGCTAGTATAATGTTGGGTATGTTTTTGCTTGTTTATTAATTTATCAAATGAAATGAAATTTCACCTCAATAAAAAGCATACAAAACAAAAGTCATTCCCGTCCAGAAATATATGTGAAAGTGTAAATCTGAGCAGTATTTTGTGAAAGTATTGAAAATGTAGACCTAACGTCACTGAAAATGAAACTTTATCGTTTGTTTGTTTCATTCAGTCAACTCCCGACAGACGAAACTGATACGGTATAACGGCCTTCAGGTATAGTTTTTAATACATTAATTTGTCAGATTAGTGCCACGACATGCAAAGTCAATAAATTTGATTTTTATTTCAGCAATCTTTGCGCAATTTCTACACGCGCATCCCATTGTCCTTACCATCTATCTACCATTATGTAGACTACATAATGTGGATTTGTGCATTAGTCAAGGTGAGACCAGGGAGGTGCTAGAGAAGGAGAGGCAACTAAAGCTCTCCTTTGAAGTCATGCGCGGCACCGCCGAGAAGTTATACGTTCAACTACAGGTGTTACCCATATGCTTTGACAAAAGAGAGCATCAATAATCGGGACTAGCGCTCTCACATCTAGAAATATTTGCTCCTACTGCAATTCGCTCTCTCTTTCAATGTGATGGCAACAATGAATTTGTATACCTTGAATTGGAGCAGCAAATCAAAATGCAGTGTAAAACTCACAATTTTAACAGCAAATAGTTTTAAAACACGCTGGAACACGCTTTAACGGAGTACTTTATTTGAAAGATCAAAATATCCCTTATTAAAAGATAGAAAATTAACATGTGGATATGTGCGCATTATAGAAAAAATTAGGTTTTTAAGAGGGCCTAATTTTCATTTCCTTTCGATTTGCGAATTACGAAGAAACTAGAAATACATCTTAATAATATTGAATTCTTTCCTAAACTATTCTAAATCAATTCGAGTATTTCATATAAAATTTTTGCGGTGAAATAAAGCTTGTAATTCAACGAAAGTTGAAATGCGTTCTTCGTCTCCGAACTTCGTCTTGCAACTAGAGCGGTACCGAGCATGACTTCAAAGCGTAATGGAATGCTAGACATCCCATTGTAACGCCTTGAACCCAAACATGTGTTTGCATGAATTACGAAGAGTTGCCACTCCATCTCTGTAACACCTCCCTGGTGAGACGTAAAACATCAGGCAGTGCAATGCTCATTTCACCTGACTTTACTAATGCTGACATCACGATAAGCGAGAAAGTGGAGTGTCATTTTTAGGGGATGAGCTGCTTGGGTGCAGAGAAAAAAATGAAAAAATAAAATGATTACTATTCTTTGAAAAGATTGAATTAAAAAAAAAAATCTAGAATTTGTCAGTCATAAATCTATTCACATCAGTAAAAGGCAACATGGAATGGACGTCAGTGGGCCTTTAAGGGGCGAAGGGTAGCATATCAGTTTCTAATTCGTCTATGGTTGGCCTGTTTTAAAATTGTATGTTCTTGGCATTGCTCTTCTCCATTTCCTCCTTTCCCCTTCCAACAAATGCACGCCTGGCTTACGAAAATAACATGTCCTCCCCCCCCCCCCCTGTCCTCTTTTCTTTTCTTTTTGCGCTTAATGTTGCGCGTTTGAATCCGTACGGATCTTCATTCTCGCGTGCATTAAGGTAAACTCGAGCGGTTCCTTTCAATAATCGGCATATTTTTCGCGCTGTATTAGGCAGCGCCACACGTTGGAAACCTCTTCGACTGTTTAGATGGCCGCTTTTGACGGGAGCGAAGGTCACCACGCAACCCTTATTTCCCTCGTCCTGAGGAGCGTGCACGGATCTTGTCTGGTCGGGATCGTTTGTTTCACGCAGTGTAAAATACTGACGTTTGGATGTTATAAGAATGGAAAGTATATGCTTCGACTGGAGTCTTAATTTGTTTACTCAACCAGGACAGTTCGAATGATCACATCTGCCGAGATGCTACAAGAATGTAACTGTAAACGAAGAAGAAGAAAAAAAAAAACAGGGCAGAAGCATGATTATGAAAGAGTATTATCTTAGTGTTTCCCGTATCTTCTCATAGTAGAAGTAAACTTTATGTATGTGTTTGAGAGTCTCTTTCCCTCCCTCTCTTCGAAGCAGCCATCTGTTAAGGAGATTAAGAGAGCTTTCCTGAAACGGCATACAAATTGTAATTATAGGGTCATTCCAGCCTCTCTCATCACTAATTGGTTCATCTTTTGTCGGCAATATTTACCAAATTGTGAAGAAAAATTGTCCCTTCCCCCAGTTTCTCGTCATTCCCCTGTGTGTGGACGAGCGGGCGGCTCGCATTCCGTAAGGCCTGAGAGCCGCCGTTGGCACACGAGGAAAAGTACATATTTTTGAAGGATACGATAATATTGACCGATCGGGTTTATTCTCGCCTTGTCGGACTGCAACAAACTTAACGTTCGCCCCTAAGAAACTCAAATCCCTGTCCACCCTTACCCCCTTTGCGTTTGCCTTTCTCGCGCTTGCGAAGTCGTCGAGTTACAAAGTCCCCGGACATAAGGTGGAGAACACGGGGTACAAAGCTTACAAGAGTTTACCCTTGATACGATGTCGTCCCTGTACCGCTCACGCGAGTATTAGTTGTTTCTCTGCTGGTTCAATAGCCACGAAAGTTGATATCTTCGGCCAATACTGCGGGATGTATGGAACAAGCAAAATTGTATAGAGGTATTGTTTTGTGCTCTTTTTCTTTTCATTTGCCGTTGACCAGAGATCGGAGATTATTATCAAACACGAAACCACTCTAAATCACAGACCGCCACCTGTCCATAGTTAGTCTCCTCTCTCGGGTTGGAATCATTCTGATTTGAAGTGCACGGTGATACCAATGCAGCATGAACATGGACAAGATAATCCTTTCCAGAAAGCCGAAGGCTGCTGGACTTCACTTTGCACCTTTTTTTCATTTTTGTTCACTTTTATCATACGTTTATTCAAATTTTGTGACATATACAGCCTCAACACTTCTCATGATATCGCGCTCTTCAGATGCAAGTAGTACTTTACACCCCTTTTAAACAACAAAACGTATCTAATTTGCAAAAGTTATTTACTGAAGGAAACAAGTTTTCAGAAGCCCAAAGCAACCACAAAGTACTACATTTTCCAGGGTGGCCTAATCAGTGTTAACACTGTTCTTCCTAGGGGCCTTGCCACTATCATCACCCCAGCCTTTTGTCAAGTGCAATTTGTACACCTGGGTCAACAGAGGCGGGCAGGAATCAAACTTACAGAATCGCTTGAAGAGTACGGAGAACCCTTCACCTTTAAGTACTTTCACTGTGAAATCGGCTAAGATCATTTTCATATTGTTCATGGATGACGTCAAGGATCTTTCAAAGGAGGCTGTTTTGTTTAAAAGGAACTATACCACCAACTTTTTTTTTTGGCAATTTCTTCAAAAAGGGGAAGTCCAGGCGATTTCCATAATTTACATCATGTAGTACATAAATCGAACGGTAACCGGTAATGTAAGGAGCAAACACAACATTGCCTGGCAGGTTTTAGGTAAACTGCTAGAACGCCTGTATTTTGTCTTTTGAAGGTTTACAGATGATTTGTTGCCTCATATCCACAGCATGTCATTTTTTATCGTTTGCAAAATAATATGGGGTTCTCTACGAGAATAAATGAGATTACAGTCATCGGAAAACAAGATGAAAGAGAATCGAAAGAACTGTTACAAGTGGTTGATATCAAATATTGTAAAACAGGGCCTAATTTGCATTGGGGTACACGACAAGAATGACACGCATCGTAGATATATCATTGTCGTACTCGTAACAGAAATAAACTATTGTCTATTAGATAGGTATCTCCTGAACCACCCAAGGCCTTTCCACGAAAGCCATAATGATGCAACTTGTGGAGTAAAATTTCTTGGTTGATAGTGTTAAAGGCCTTGGAGAAGTCTCCGAATATGCCTGTTGTTAGTGAAAACTTGTCTAATGAGGTGGTTACCTTTTTTATGTAATAAAACCATAAGTAATAGTGTATTTTTTTAAGGGATCAGAAAATACAATTCACAGGGGCTGATCCAGGAATCCCCTAAAGAGGCGGGGGGGGGGGGACGCAAAAAACAAAAATTCAAGTGCCCCTTCCTGGTTTAATCAGCTGACAAGCTGCCCCCCCCCCCCAAAAAAAAAAAAAAAAAAAAAAATCTTGACCAGTCCTTATGAATATTCAAATTAGCAAGTTGGCGATATCATTATGCTCTCACAATTTTTTTATTCGTTTCATAAACAGAAATAACGACAAATCTCATATTTTAGCTGTATAAATTTAAAAAAAAAGACTTGTCTTAAAACCACACAAAACAAAAAAGAACAAATGTTAACTCTGATATATCTTGATATGGGAACATGCTTTTACTTGTATTAGCTAAAAATAACAATTTTTTCGAATTTCATGTACAATATACATGGAAAATTGAACAATTGAATATTCAGAAAGACTTGTCAAGAAATGTTTTCCGAAAAAATGTAAAATTTCAACATGTCATTTCTTCCTTATTTCTTATCCAATTTTTGTCATTTTTTTATCGTTCTGTATGGAATATTTTTCTCTTTCTTTCGAAGTTTACTTATTTTTGAAATGGATTTCCTCTTTCATGGCACAAAAATAAGCTGAAGATATGTGTGATGTACACAGAGCAATGAAAGATTTATGAGGCCATGACTTCATCACCTTAGTTTGATTCTGATTTGCATATTGATTTGCATATATTGACCAATGTCACTGCTTCTTGAAAAAAGTGAAACTTTACATTACATAAATCTTATCCAAGACTGTAACCCTTCACTATACATTGCTTGGGCAAGTAAGCCCTTTCAAGAGCTCGGGATTTCCGTCGCTGGGCCTTGATATTACCATAATGTTCTCTGAACAGAATTGCTCAGGTGAAACAATGGTGAATGACTTTATATTTATAGCACACGTAGTAGCGCCCATAATTGTTTGAAAATTTTAATTATAACAGTAGACCTACACCTGATACTTTGACTACTCACTTCCAAAAACTCCAGTATTAAGCAAGATTCATATCGAGCAAAATTCTTACCCCAAATCAAAGTGTGTGTGTGTGTGCGCGCGCACACACACACACAAACACACATACACATCTCCGGAGCGTGAACACATGTGTTCGAAGTCTGGAAATACTTGCCCATGACAAACGTGTCAGAGATTAATACCGTAGCAAAACTTACTCCCACGTGGGTAAAACAGCGTAGCAGTACAGAAAGGTCAGTCCGGAATCCGTTGGAAATGGCCCATACCAAAGCCCATTTCCAAACGTTCAGTTTTGTCCGACTTTTCCAAGGCCCCGAAGAGCTTAACTCTCCCCGGGTCTCCCCGCCTCACTCTGCAGTCGTCCATAACAGTCGTCGAATTAATTTAAGAACTCATAGATTTCTGGGGATAATTCCAAACACATTAAAACAGGTTATTCTGTCACCAGGCCGGAGAATATGTATATAACATGTGCACACCAATCTCAGCAATCTTACCACGTCTTTGTCTGGAACCTTTGTCTTTTTCGTCTTCGATGAGGGTCTACGTTTTCTCCGTCAGAAACCGGGATTAAAAGAAGCAGAGTGTGACGACAAGGGAAAAGATGGATCAAACCAGCTTTTAGAAACGTGTCTCGCTCGCTGCAAAGATTTATGTGATTGCTGCGAATGTTGTTTCAATTAATGTTGATCAGACAAGAATTATGTCAAACGTGACTCTGCTGGATGGGAGATCTATTTATGATGAGGGATATTGCATTTCATTGCCACTTCATTATGATTTAATGCTCTCACAATTACCTTTTTTTTTGTTCATCATCGGGAGCATCGATATAACAACATACCTATATGAGCGTGTAGCTTATCACAATACGAGCGATGGTGGACATTCTCTTATAAATAGAGAAATAAGGACTGTAAAATATGAATTGTCGCTCTAACAGAATATTCGAGTGTAGCGAGTGTGCTTACTTCTTTGTTCTTCAAAGTCAGTTGATTCTTTTATGTCAAAAATTGTATTTCTTAATATCTTTTCAACATTGAAAGAAATCATTATTCTATAGTTGGAGCAAATTACATAGCGTCAATTAAGAAATAACAAAGAGTCTGCGGAAAGTGTATAGGATATTTAAATGATGAGCCAGTAAGTCATATGGGAGATGTACAAATAATAAACAACCTTTTGATGGCTGGGGTTTTAGATATTCGACGACATCCTGTACATTTCCTATAGCTTACGGGTAAAATCCACTCCGTGTTCAGGTTAAATATGATGAAAGGATTTACATCTCATTCGAAAAACAGTGAATAATTAGTGGAAGTCGAACAGGTAGAAGTATAGAAATCACGGTATTGCTCGTAGTAAAGAAAAAAAAAATAACCCATCATAGAGAGGTAATGATATCTGTTCTTGTGCAATTCGCCTTCAAAAATACATCTATCAGTTCCGTTTGTGACATGAACTGGAGAGGATGAAACTTTTAACTTTTTTTTTCTGGAGATTGTAACGATCTAGGCAATGAAACTTGAGGAGTGGTATTGACTAATAGAATGATTTCGTATGCCTACTTGTGCAAACCATGGATGGCATAATTAGCATCACTTGGTCGCTTGAACCAGTGGCGGATCCAGAAGGGGCGCAACCGGCGCACGCCCCCCCCCCTTATTTTTTCGTTAAAAACAAAAGAAATAAAAAAGAAAAACAAATAAAACCTGGAAGTGGCACCAGAAATATTAGTTGCGCCCCCTCCCACCTTCTTTACAGAATTCCTGGATCCGCCCCTGTGAACGATGTCACTGAGTAGCGAAATCATGTTCACGTTGAATGGAAACATTTCTAACTTTCTAAACATTTGATTTTACTCCATATACCTCAGTCAACTCGGGCCTAGATCGGCTTTTCAATTAAAATCGAAAAAGAGGGAGTTTGTATTTTGATTTTATTCTTTTTATTAAGGCTATGGAAATCGAACTTGCGCAGACTGCTTCTATTTATTTATCAATGTCAAATAGTATTTTCAAAGAATCTAATTGTACTAAAAAGTGTCAATGTTGACAAGATTTATAATGATAGATAACTATGAAGACTTATACTGTTGCAGTCACATAGAATGAAAATTATTTCGTTTCGAATAGCTTTCACATACATCGGGATAATGGTGGGTAGCAGTAAATGCTCGTGCACCAGCTCATAACAACGAGGCCGTAAAATCTTGCAGAAAAAATACCCACTTATCAAAACGTGAAGTTCAGTTCAGTTTATTTCTGCATTCCATTTTCATTACAATTTAAAACAAAATTTGGCATAAATCATATGAATTGTTCCAATGCATTAATACAGATTGTGGGACACGATTGTATAAAGAAAACGTATAGAAACAAATAAACAATGTCAAATTGAATGTAAATTTCAAATTGGGTGTTCTATAAAAAAAAAAAAAAAAGAATGGTGCCAATTGTTTGATGATGGTGACTGATGCAACAGTTGAAAGACAGAATCGTGCCCAGTTGTATTTCTGTATTTTTCCATCAGTAATTCGCATTATCAACCTTTATATTTTCTCTTTCTTCCTAATTCCCTTCCCCCCTCCTCATTTATTTCCCGTTTCAAGCGTCTATGAAATATAAACATTAATCATAATACTATCAACGAGACGAATTGTCACTTTCAAAATTAAAAAGCAATAGCACGTTGCAATACTGACCTATATGACCACGATAATGCGTAGGATGGCGCTGCTTCTATTCCTCCTAAAGAAAACAAGCCCCCCCCCCCAAAAAAAAAAGCCACTTTTCTCAGACAATTTGTCTCTGCCCTGTTCCGCTGTTTCAAATCACTGAAATAATGAATCATTCTTGCAGTGATATGAGCTAAAAGTGTAAGCCATTTTCCCCAATCGATTTTTCTTTCTGCTTTGACCTCCTGATCCAATCCCTCTTAGCTCCCCCCCCCCCCCCTCCATGTCGTCTTTGTTTTGCTCGGAAATTGTCAATGGCGTATTAATTTGTCCGAATCAAAACGGTCCGTGGGTAATTGGTCTCATTCTGCCCGCCTGCCTTTGTTCAATGGACACTCGGCTCTCGGCTTCTCTCGCTCTCCTATTGTTCGACAGTGCCCTCCTTACAAAATCCTCGTTGGCATTGTGCCATCCGCAGTGATACTTCCAGATCTGATGAAGGGACAGTGACCTTTTTCTTTGCTTTCTTTTCTTTCCCCGGTGTCATCCTGACGAGCTCATCACGACTTATGACGAATGATTACACGACTGTGTATGGAAGGAGGGATGCAGTTAAGTTAGGGTCACGGGCGCGTTGCATGGTTGCTAACCACCGCATCCTACCAGTTCGTGCTCCTCTTGTTCTTTCATTCCTTATCTCACCCCCTCTGCTTACTTATCTAATCTTCCCTTCCTTTTCATCACTCACACGCCGATTTCTCCCCCATCTCATTCATCCGTGGCAATTTCTGTCATTCTTTGTGCGATATGATATGCGACGAAAAGGGCTCGTATCAAGATCAAGGCATGAGGGGAAAAGGAAAGACAACATAAATTGATAGAATATAATCATAATGAATAGGCTGTCAAGAGGTCGAGATCAATACAATCGTCTTCCTTGTGTCTTAATTATTTCAGGGCTGTGTGTTTGTTTTTTTCTCACCGCTATCTCTCGCGATTCCTTCAGATCCGGTGAAATATGATCAATAGATGTCAATCAGCCAGAGCTTAGTGTGGGTCTAATGAAGATGTCGCTTGAAGAGCGTTGCTAAAAGAAAAGAAAAAGTTTTTTTTTTTTTTTTAATAATGCTGAATTCAATTCAGTGTTAGTAGATAAATGGGACACTCCTCCTTTTCAATTACGTATTCGAATATGTATCTGTACATGTATTTATATGTGTGCATTTAACTGCCTATCATAAGAAATTAATTGCATTGTGTGCACAATGTGTTTTAAATGCTGCATTAAAGTCATATTGTAACGTATCTTGACATGCATCCCTATTCTTTACTAATAGACGAACTAGGCATATATTGAAAATATTATTTTCAAAAGAGATGTGCCTTTTTTTGTGCGTCTGCCCGTCCAAAAAAAAAAAATGTTTTGTTGTTTGTTTGTTGTTGTTGTTTTTTTTTTTCGTTTTCGGGAAAAGGTGTGAAATGAGCCGCAAAATACAGATGAAGTTTTAACTAACTTGGACAAGATAAATTATCAGTGGCTGCTAAAATAGCAATAAATCATCTATTGAAGGAAGCTTGAAGTGGCCATGACATTTTGATTGATATAAATACAAATCTTCAATCGCTTTGCACGTAGATGGAGCAAAGACGCGCTTCATTTTGACTTTCTGGAAAGGGACAAACGTACTCCATACAAGATGACATCTCAAAAAGAAATATCAATCAATGCTCTCTCTTTTTATGTATAACCTACAAACACTTTTCCAGTTTGGAATGTTTCAGCTTGCTACTTTTATTCAACATTATACACTCTAGTATACTGTGAAACCAGACCGTAGGGTTGCGCCCTCGAAAGTTGTATGAGAAAATTGGTAGCTGATGAAACCCGGAAGTGGCATTAGAAAATTGCGCTGAAGCCTTTTTTTCCCCTCGTTGTTGTTGTTGTTGGTGTTTGGTTTTTTTTTTTTGTTGTTGTTGTTGTTGTTGTTTTTTTGAGCTGATGAAACCCCAGAAATGGCACCAGAAATATAAACTGGTCCCCAAACTTTTAAAAACGCGCGGCGCCGACCCCGTCAAATGGAGCGCCATTTATGAAAAGCATGCTCAAGCTGTATTATGTTCTGACCGCCACTTTACCCTTTGAACGCCACTTTTCTGGACGCCACCACCATACCACGCTTGCCTTTGAAACACACACACACACACACACACACACACACACACACACACACACATACACACATTTTCTTCTGTTTTTAATCTCCAAAGGACTAAGTAATATAGCCTATCACAAAGATGATTCTCTGTGGGTATAGGTATGTGGGCCACTTCACTGGGTCAGCAATTATGCTCTTTTCGAGGAATAAGTGAAGCGGGATCTTTTACGTCCGTGGGTTGTGACTCTTTCACACATACACACGGGACTGTATGTCCTGTTCATAAGGGACACACGCACATAAACACAACATTAAACAAATTCAAACTCCCGTGTTGGTCGATGCTGGAAAACTTGGGCACCTTTGAAGTGAAACACCATTAAAAGTTCAGGTTGAGTGGACAAAAGTAGAGTAAAATCTAACAAACGAATTAAAAAAAAAAAAGTCCATAGAGACGAACTTTCACACATTCTTACAAAACAGTGACACCGGTTACAACCAGATAATAATAATCATGTATTAACTCTAGCTGAGAAAATGATTTGTACATAGTAATTTTATCGTATAAAAATCATGTTTTCAGGTACAATGTATTTCCTTACCCCTTGAAGATCGAAATAAGTAAGTTATTTCAACTCATCAAGGATTCGACGCCAAAGACAGGATTTATTCTCTCTGATCAAAAACAACAACAACAACAACACACACACACACACACACACACACATACACGTACACACACGTGTTTATAAAATGCAATCATGATTTATATGAAAATCTTAGGGTGACCCATGAGACGATGACATCACCACTTTATTCTCTTTTGATATTTTGAAACTCCTTAAGTTTATTTCATAGTATAAGATTGAATACAATTCCCATCATGCGTCTTTACACTGTTACAAAACAACAACAACAAACGAACAAACTCATGAATTGATCACACGTTATTAGCATGCTCACTAGTACAGAGACACTAAACCATTCACTGCATTTTCATGCTTTCCGTCCCGAAAGGGTCGTGTACAAGGGGGGGGGGGGGGCTCCAGTAGACATTTTCAGAGTACATTAATTTTTATTTAACGGGGTATCATCCTATACTCGTTTAAAAAGATGGGAGAAATATATGACATATATGTTCTCTTGAACAAAAAGAAAATGTTCCTTCATTAAAATAAGGCAGAGCAAAGGGGTATGGGATGGTGCCTACCTTCCCCCTCTTCAGACCATAATTCCGATTTCCAATACAGAATATATTTTCACGATCAATAGTGCAACGATGCTGGCACGATCGTACACAAATCGAGAAGTCGTGGCCAGAGTCACTCACCATTTCCTTGATGCATTTTCATATCTCGTTATTTTTTTTTTCTCTTACGTCATAAAGGCAGTGGAATTCCCTGGGTCGCCGCGGTCGATAGCTTGTGGAGTGTTTGCACTTCACGTGTGAAACGAAACATCCCTGTCCACCGAATACACGCGGTAAGTGTCGCACCGACCGGGTGCGCAACAAGGGCGCGCCACCTCCAACTCGGCGGAACTGTACGGGAAGGACAAGAGATTGCACCGTTACGACATCGGCACTCCCTCATGTGTATTATCAGCACACGTGCGTGTGGATGTGGTATGTTTGATCACAAATTGGCCTCATGTGCGCCGTCTTATGTCTGTGGTTTCTACAATTTCAGAGGAGCAGTTAATATTTGATTGGCGAAAAAGCATTGGCTGGCATGGTTTTCACTTTTTTTTAAACCCCTAATGTACTTTGTGCTCCGGGATATTGGTTTTGTTTATATCTGTCCTTTTCTGTGAACCATTGCGTGCGTTTCAAGGAAATAAGGGATGTGGTAAAATGTATTCAAATTATATGCACCACTTGAGGACAAAAGATTGTCCTTTGCAATCAGAAAGCATGCCAAGCTGTGCTCTACCAAGCAATAACAACTTATGCCTGCAAATTGAGTCAGACCGAAGTTTGGACAGGAGATTCTCAAAAGCTACTTGCCCTATACACACAAAAATAAAGAGTGAAATTCCTTTTTGTTTGGAGGGGATATGAAAAAAAAAAACAACTTGCTGGACATTACTATCAAGATAAGACTGTAAATGTTTAGAAACGATTATATGATTAATAATGACTAAAAACCTTAATTAGTATTAAAACGCTTTATCTAAAACATGCACTTTCCTCGCCAAGATAAATCGTTTTAATACTATTTTAGGTTTTTATTATATACATATAATATATATATAAATATATATATATATATATATATATATATATATATATATATATATATATATCGACGTTGACTTGAGGGAGTTGGAGGAGCATGATCCAGGTAACAAATTCATGGCATCTTAGGTTCGAGAGATGGAGTAACAACAGACTTAATCCCTTTGATCACATAGATTGTTTCATGCCACCACTCAGAAATATATGAAGTAAGTGCCAAACTCGAACTGCCCCACAGATAGGGAGACAATTGATTCATATGTCGTTGCATCATGGCTAGTCACTCTCTAAGGAAGATATGTCTTTATGATGGTAAAGTTACATTTCGCCGTCCCTTCTTATAAAACATGAGCGGTACATACTGTTAAAGACATGGGAATGTGCGAATAAAAGTTGCGCAGACTGATCACTTAACATGACTTTACACTACTCTAACATCTAAATGAATAAAGAATTACAGTTGAAGATTATACCTAAATAGTTTCATTTGTCGGAAGTGATCGGGAATATGATAAAATCGGCTTTCCAGTGAGGGTGGAGTTTCAAAATATTGTCATGACATACAGCTCAGATTTATACTTTTACGCATATTTCTGGATGGGATTTACTTCTGTTTATATGCTTTATCATTAAATAAAATTTCATTTTTTTTTCAATAAATATACAAGCAAAATAAAGCCGACATTATTATGCTAGCGTTCAAAATGAATCTTCAGATTGCTCAGAAAGACGGCGACATTGAACCCCAATCATCACAAATGCACCGGTGGATTTTTTTTTTTTTTTATCAATATAAACTGACTGCTGTTTGGATAATTCCAGCCAGTTGAATGCCATCTTTTAACCTCCTTGCTTAGATTATGTCATAATAGCAATCGTAATATTGATAGCAGTAGTAGTATAGGTAACCCGGATTAGTGATACAGAAATTAGCTTTAGAGTTCCGAGGGATAATGGTTGTTTTTTTTTTTTCTGCGTCAGTCAAGAACAAGGTGCAAATCAAATATCCAAATAGTCCTTGAACGCTTTGACCTCTCCCATTGTCTACGTCATTTTTTTTTTGTCTGACGTCATCTAGCAACTTGGCGATTGATTGACTGACACCGAGAGCTTATATCTGTACTGTATAATTCAATTATGACATCACCTGCACTACGTTTTTACTAATAGGCGTATACCTACTGACAATTTAAATCGAAACGATTAGTTTCCTACTACTGTGATAAATACTATCGATATTTTGTTTCGTCTTATGCAATATTGTTCATGACATATTACTTTGACTTGTTAGTTATTTCTTCTTCTTTTTTAACAGTGGATGCCCCTGTATGATTATCCGAAAATCTTATATCTCGCATTATGATTACAACCTTATGTATCTACAGGGGAGAAATAAAACCAAACCAAATAAGGACATGCTTGAAGAGATGTGGACATTTTACTTCAAACCTGCCTTCGTTCATTTAGGCCTTTTATAGATCTTGGCCCCATTGTACACACATTAAATCTATATTTGAATGTATGTTTGTGTCTGTATAGATTACGAAAGACAGGCGGTGGCTTTTCTGGCTCTCTGCGTATCGTTAAAGTACTGTATCGTGACTAGAAACTCCGTTGTTGCAGGGGTCTGATTCCAAAATATCTTTGGAGAGAAAGAGATGTGTGATTCTTACTCCGGCTCGATTCTCGTAGCACACGTGGTGAGTAAACAATGTGCCCTGAGCTTCCCCGTCAAAGATGCTATCTCCCGACCCATTAGGCAGCTCGACGCACACTGGCTTTCGAAACGTCCAGAGAAGTGAACCAGTCGATCTCGACGGCTCCTTACGAGCGGGCTCGATCGACAACCACAGAATGCTCACTCTTTAACAAAAGGAAAAGAGTGAAAGAAAAGACCCATCCCATACTTAAGAGTCATGTTAAACTGTTTTCACTGGCACGCCACAATGGACGAGTTTATTTTTCTTTGCCGCCGACGACCCGAGGGAAACTGAAACAACCGCGGCAGGCGGAGCTGAAGCGCGCAAAAATATGAACAAATTGGTAATTAAACAGACCTAGTTGACTCTGGAGGGCTTCTCGTCGCGCTGCGTTACAGTTTCCTCGAGGTGACAGCATCCAAACTTCAAGAGAGACTGGATAGTCCCCCAGTGTGGTGACAACGCGTCACCAGAGAGCGGGTTGTAAGCCCCTCGCTCCCTAAGGGAGAGGGAAAGAGAACCATTGATATTCGGCGGGGAGAGAGCAGCAAGATCGGGGTGTGGATCGGCTATTATGTAGACTCGATTTCCCTGGGGGAAACCCTTGTTTAGGTTTTAAGTAAACTCAGCGTGGTAAAGTGTGGTTTGTCCGTGTTAACCCCGACACACGGTAACCAGGCAATGAGCTAATTGGATCCCATCACTCCGGAGTGACGTGGTATAGGGTGCCTACATTCATTTCTTGCTCTCAGTCATTGGCGTGATCGCATGTTCGATATCTTCACACTTTCTGGGAAGTCAAAAGTACGAGAATGTTCAAAGTTGTCAACTGAAGACTTCAGAATGTTCCATCATGGTCTTATGACATACATCATTGCGAACAGGGGCCCTTATCTTAAATTTCCATTATCATACATTATTAGTCCTGGGGTGTGTAAGACAAGTAAAAACAACAACAACAACAACAAGGATAATCTTTTTCTGTCAAAATGTTACGATAAAGTAGTGTGGACGTATAGCATAAAAATCAAAACATGGCACTCTTTTCGAGCATGCACTTGTTTACGCCATCCTACACATCACTGAAATGGACATGACAGGTACCCATAATGTACATTGTATAACAATGCTGCCTGAATGTATTAATGAAAGTATTGTTTTTCCATATGTATATATATATATATATATATATATATATATATATATAAACATTGTAGTTGCTCCGCGTATTGGCAGTACTAGAAATAGCAATAATAATGTCACAATAGAGGAATGCATTAAATGCCAATTGTCTTGATTTTAATACAAAATCCGAATTTTCGGGGGCCTCCCCCTTCGTGTATATATATATATGCCATTGCTTAACCTTTTACTTAACATTAACTTCGATACAGTAAATAATGGTCATTATTGCATATCTATTGTTACAAAATATAATTCAATTGAGAAATGAATGTCTGTTAACTGCGAAACATTTTCTCTCATTTTTTTTTTTTTTTTTTCGTGTAAGGTACGGGTCTCTGTTCATGCCTAATGTAGCCTATTTCCAAAACTGCAGCGGTTTTGCGCATGACTTAAGTGCGGTTGATGGCGCAAGCACGAGCGAAGGTCCGTTTTATGGCAGGGAAGAATGTTTGAAATGGAAGCATAAAGCGCCAGGCAACGACTCCAATATCATATCGTTGCTGTCCTTGGGAAGTATATACAAAAAAAGAAGGGAAGAATGAACGAAAGAGAAGGAATACGGTGCAGTGACAAAAACTGAATTAAAATTGACTAATGATGGGAAGTGGAAGGGTATTGATTGCAAATCGCCCAGCTTTGTAGCCCTGTGGTGAAAAGAGCGCATTCGCGGGTGGTAGTCCACGTGTCACGATCTTAGATGTGTACTAGCGAGTGCAGCGGGCACCAGAACATCCGTTTTCTAACCATAACAATGACCCCAACCGACTGCAGTTGTCAGCGGTCTGTGATTGCAAGCAACTACGGACAAACAAAAAGATACAAGTTTGTTATTTTAGCTTGTCTTTGACACAAAAGCTGTGCAGATTAATTTTCAGATATATTTGTTGTTTCTTCTTCTTCTTCTTTTCCTTCCTGTTCATTAGAAGGAGATTGTTCCGAAACGAAACGGGGAAATTCTCATAAGTACAGTTCCAGTAAAGAAGGTGGAATCAAATAATATAGCTAGCACGAATGGATGCCTGATTAAGGGTGAAAGGGACGTAACAAAATGGGCGCGGGAGATCTTCGCCCATTCCGAGTCCTCATCACATGATAACGGGTGAGTGAACACGCTTAGCGGCAATTCATCGTGTGCTCGTCAACAATACACTACCGTCTTTGAGAATCTTATGATAGGCTTGTCACGGTCGTTTGTTGACTTAACGAGACTTTTTTTTTAAGATTTCATTTTTTGTGAAAGATGTTTTCCAGCAAATTATAAGTATCAAAGAAAGGGGCCGTTGCCGGTTAAATGGTTATGTTTTATTCATTAGAAAGGATTCATTGTCAATGCATGGGAGGAGAACGACGAGGCTACATTATTGAGGTGCTAAATTGACCTTGCTCACAGCTTTGGTCGGAGGCGTAGATTATAAGCCATAATACAGAATGATCAGAGTCGAGATGTCATTTCAGATAAGATCAAGTCGCTCCCCGAATTACGTGCGTCAACATCGAAGTAAACGAGTCTACTTAACCAGTCAATTGCTTCGGCATTATGCGTATTCTTTCCCAGTTGAGCGTCCTTGACAATGCGTCTGTCTAATACTCAACATGATGCTGAAATCAAAGCCTAATGACATAATACGTCCGCGGCGCTCGAGTACAGAGCAGGCTCACGACGAAACGTGGGTGATGCGACTTACTTGTCTTTCTTTCCTCCAAGTCTCAACTTGCCCATTAAGCAAACTTTACGGAACACTGACGGATCAGGAATAATGATTTCAGTGCCTTGCTCTTTTGGATGTAGAGCTTTCAGTTATTAGGTTGCTGGAGTAGGATATGAAGATAATGAATTCAGATGAGAATGCCAATGAAAGGAAGTCGTTTGAAGTTGAAACACCACGGCAGATAGAAGTATGCCTTTAAAGGAACCATACATTGCAAATGCATGTTGGCTTGTATTAATTCATAATACCCTAATCATGCGGCTAAAAGATATATCTACAAAGGCCTAATTTACGTGCCACATATTTCATAATAATGTTTCTACTGCTTTTCTTCAAATTACTTGGATCACATCCCCCCAGGCCAGGAAAATCCAAACCAAAATTCTGCCAGTGACATCATTTTTGTCAATCATTGCTAAAGTACTGAAATAATTAACAGAAGACATTGGAATGCACCTTCCCCTAGACCAAGCATAATTTGCACGTTTCCTTGAAATGTCTTTTGTTAATCATGTAAGTGATATTGTAGTGATATTTAACATAAAATATGGCACGTATTTAGATATTCATTTTGCCACATAAGAGATATTGAGGGTATCGTGAATCGACACAAGTCAACACGCATTGCATTGCATAGTTTCTTTAATGTACGATGGCCATTCTTAATAGACATCATTTCGTTCAAAGAACTATAGGACATCAGACGTCACAAGAATACTTTGTGCATGATTACCCAAATTTCCGTAATGTGAGAGTCAGATTCATGATATCAAACATCTTTGTTTGATGAAACAGTTTAAATTGAAACCACAATGATTATGTTTAAATTAAATGAATGGTAGGCAATAATGATATCATAATTGCTATATGTCACTAGTTATCGAAAGATCTGTATTTTCATGATGTTGTAGCACGAAAAGAGTTTGCTTATTTATTATCTCTGCGGATTTAAGTCGCCATGGGGGTTTTCTCTTTCACGTATGTGTGCGGTGTTTTGGTTTACTTTTTTTTTTCTGCTTGACGTAAAGTCACCTGTCATTCAAATTCATACGGCGATATCGTTTCGATATTTTTTTTCTAAGACTATCTTTTATGGGCTGCCTCGCCAGCGGAAGTCCACTTTATACAAACATTGTGTCACGGCACAATCAATCGGTGGTCATTGTGTCCAAGAGTGACCCTTATCGAGATGGATTCTGGGTCAAGTTTGTTCTTACTGCCCACTCGACCATTCAGCACCAAGCATTATAGGCTTGTCTGTTAGCATAGTATGATGACGAAGTGACTTTCTTTTGTTAAGCCATGCTTGGCGTTTGTTGTTATTTTTTTCTGTCTTGGCTTACGCTCCTTATTCACATGTCAATTTCAAACAGGATATGTCAAAGGTATAGTTGACCAAACCATTTGCAGTAGGCCCTGTGATTGACTTTGACTAAGATAAAGGAACAAACAAACAAGAACAGTCATAAAATCATCCGAAACCTCCTCTCCCTTCCTACCCCTTCCACCAACAAAATCACAGTTTTGAAAGAAATTTCATAGCAATATGGAAGGTAAGAACAGGAATAGCAAGGAGCGGCAGGTGAAAAGGAGTCATAACACATAGGGAATCCAGAGACTGCACATTAAAGAAGATACGAGAGAGAAAAACAATGGGGAAAAAGTGACAGAGAAAATTGTAGAAGGAGAGAGTAAAATAGACAAAAGGAAAGGAATTGAAGAATAGTAGAGTTTATGATTACGATGAGAAGTGTGCATGGATGAGAGGGTTTTTGAGGAAACGCAAACAAGAAAAGGGAACCAAGCAAAGGGTTAAGCGAACCAAACGCTTATATGGGTGAATGCATATTGTGATTTTTGTTCTTGTTTTCTTCAATACTTTGACTTTGAAAAAAAAAAATGTTGTTTGGATTGACCATGTCCGTCGCATGACGGTCAGACGTTAATCAGTGACCAGACCAAACAAGGCTTCAGGGTACAGAAATTTATAGGAGTGCGATGACCTATGTGGACAGTTGTAATCACTATACAGGAGTCCACTTAGCTGGTGGTCAAGAAAGGTACAGCATGTAGACCTACACCTGTTCTAGAACATGAGAGAAGACTAGTTAATAATCTGCTAAGCACAGCGGACTAAACACGTTTCGCAGAATCTAGACTAGAAGAAAAAAGGTTACATATGATTTCAGCACATGATCTTTTGAAGTTACCAACAGAAAACGAGATCACACCCATGTACAAGCGCATATCTATTATGTAGTGTTCATGAAATCTGCTAATTTGATTGTAAACACTTTTTAGATTAAAACCTCGAAATTTAGAAACGCAATATGATGAACTTTGCTCTGCAAATTCTACCCTTTGCCAGATGATGTGTAAATATACATTTGCATTTGAGGGATTTGAGGGAACTTTGAAGTATTTGTCGTATCTTTAACTTTTGTCTATAGAAGCTTATTCCTTTCTCAGTTCAGGAGTCAGGCGATAGCACTGCATCCTCCTTTCATCGTCGATTTTGCAATTAGGATATCTTCTGTCGGTTTCTGTGGTTGAATCGGGTATTTCACTTTCTCTCTTCTGGTAGACCAAAGTTTGGTGGTGAATGTGTACACGACGTGCAAAGTTCCGCCAGTGATTTGTGACGTGTATACATAGCGTAGTCGCCAATAGAGCGAAGAATATTGTGCTTTTAGGCAGAGTTTAAAGATGGAAACGAAGCTTTACTTTGAATGAGCTACAAATGCATTATAAACCAGCACCGGTCACGAGAGAACTGGTGATAGCATGATACAAGCTATTAGCGTTTGAATAGACAGGGTTTTGTGATTGAGGGATGATCAGGGGCGCCACCGTGTCATTTAGCTATCGCCCACTTGCTCTGGCGACCCTGCGGCTCTTGTCATAATCTATCTTCATGAACAACAGAAATTAATAAAACCCTTTTTTCCTTTTTCGTTTTTTTTTTCTATCAAATTCTTATTTTCAAAATTTCCCGTCTTCAGAGATTTCGCTGCGTGTTCAGGAAACTGTCTCGCAATTCGGTTTGGAAAGAAAATAACAAAACAACACGACTTGCAAGATAAATCGGTGAAAGAAAGGCTGAACAAGGAAAACAAGAATCACAACAACAAAGTCACGTGCAACGAGCTTGTTTAAAATGCACGGTTTATTCTTGTTTCTTTTGTCCTATATTCAACGTACACATTTAGGTTGCCTGAGGAGTTAAACATTCTTGATAATATGTAATGCAATCAATATACATCAGTCCCACGTCGTTTCTTTTTTTGGAGTTGTTTGATGGACAGAATGGCGCGTGTTCCGATGGAGTCAGTCATCCGCAATTAGATATAGTGATTCGTCATTTCCTTTTCTCTTGCTGATGAAACTTTAACTTTCTAACATCATCTTCACTTTGTTCCCGGAAGATGGATCGGCTGTGCTTTATTCAGAATCCGTTGTTGTTTCTGTTATTTAGAAAAAAAAAATAGTTGAACTGTGCTAATTGTGCGTGGTACAGCAGTGAATGTAGGTCGAAGCGGGAAAGTTGAAACCCTGAGTAGCGTTGTGGAGCAACTGCGTTAACTGAAATATCCTATGACGAACTGCCATTGTTATTGTTTAAAGTAAAGTTTCTTAAGTGACAATCTGCACACGCTATAAAAGCGACACTTCAATTTTTATATAGTTGTAACCAAAGCCGAATTAGGAAGAAAGCTTTAAAATGCAGTTTAACTGACAAATTATGCAATTGTAGAATTAGAAAAGGATGACATGGACGTAACATTAACATTAATATAGAACAGAGCAGAGATAGCAGGATAAGACTTCGTATGAGTTCCATTTCCTTCGCGCCCCCTTTTCCGATACTATATCGCCTTCCTCTCCTCCATTCCCTTCTCCTCCTCTTCCTCCTCATCCGCCACCTCCTCCTCCGCCTCCTCCACCACTATATACCTCCTCCTCCTCCTCCTCCTCCATCACTTCCCCTTCCTTCTCTTCCATTCCCTCTTCAACCATCGCCGTCTCTTTCTCCACGTACTCTTCTTCGATTCATAATTCACAATTTTCGCTCAATTTGTGCGATCACCCCATTGAATATCCAATCATCGTAGATATCAATATCACGACTTTGCTGTTTGACCTCAACACACTCTGGCTTTTGCTAAGTTTCTAGAATCACTTTTTACATGGTTTCTCCCCGCCATCAACTCCCCCCCCCCCCCCCCCACACACACACATACGCACACGCACACACACACACACCACTACCACCACCACCACCACCATCACCACCACCTTTTCATTTCCCGGTAATTCCCCCTTCGAGTGGTAAGCTGGACAAGCATTGAACACAGAGTTAACATAGTCGGTAGGATAATTTCTTTCTCTTTGTGTCACGTTCGTCGCGGACTATTTACTCTCAATCATATCATGACAGTTGCGCACTGATTGCTTTCCATATATCCCTCGCTCTTCCCTTTTTTTCAATCGAAAGATTCCCTTTTCTCCTCTCGATAAACACACATCCTCAACCTCAACAAAAGACGCAAACGAACGATAAATCCCTCAATTTTCCAAAGGTTTAACCTCTAGTCCATCCACGTCTCCCTCGCACGTACATAACTGTAAAATGTCTGATTGAGATGTACTCTGCATGCCGTCCAATTATTACTGTGTTAACCGATTCAGGGACTTTCTGGGACTTTCATGGAAACACAAAAGAAACAAAAATAACAATAGATTGATCGAGTCTCACGGGAGGAAACTTGCCAAATGCAAGAATTCTACTGTTCTAAAATATTAGAATCTCATTAAGTGTAAGTGATAACAAAGAAACTAGCTATGAGGCTATGCGAAACACGCCAGCTTTTTAAATAGTTTTTGTTTTCTGCAGAAAGCAACCGCAGGATCTTCGTTTGCCCTTGATTATGTTCAATCACTCACAAATAGACACTCTTTAGCGTGTTTTGATATGCAAAGAAAAGAAGCGAAAGAAAAACTGATTAGATTCAACTCAGTTGACTTCAAGTATTACAGACATTATGCCCATCACAATTACGAACAGTGACCTGTAAATATATTACGTGTTAAAGATATGACACATCATCATTTTTATCTTTCCAATCGCATACATCAGATGATGCTGAAATTGATGTGGCTTGTAACTGAAAGGTGTAGAAGTTTGTTGAAGATGATTTGGACATGACAGGAATTAACTTTATGACACTCATGTTAAACTTTGAAGTTAGGTTTCAGATTTTGCTTATTTTCCAACTCCCTGTTCTCAAAATACATGTGTGTGTAGATGTCTGTGTGTGCCAATCTCCGCACAGCAACAGACAATGGATGGGAAATCCACACTTTGGAAGCTCTGATATTATGCATTTCTCGTCCAGATCTAAAGTAGACGAACGCTTTCTCATCATTACGTCACGAGTAATTTTCCTGTCACTGCTAGTCTTTATTCATCCTCTGTTAAAAATCACATAACAGCACATGTAAACCAATGCCCTTAAGATGTTTTCAGCGGATTTGAAGCAACCAAAGTGCTGAGACGTAATTTCAATAAATCAAATAACAATGTTGTTGATGATTATGATGATGATGATGACGATGATGAAGACCATAATGATGATCGTGAATTCGTTCCGTGTAAGACAGAAGAAGAAATTTTTATTTGAATTAAAAATCTAGAGTATGCTCACAAGACGTAAATATGATCATGGATTTTATCTCGGCTTGAGACTAGCAGTGGCCTGAGTATCTCATGACAAAGAGATTTGTTTATTCATGATTAGCACCCACAACATTATTTACACCAACACTAAGATTTCTTAAATACAGCGAGTTGAAAATGAACAGAATCTAAATTTTTACTTAGAAAATACACATGAATTTCATAAAGCTGATTCATATGCCATGTTCAATTACCAACTTCAACAAACACGATCACTATTCAGCTGCAGGTATTCGTTTATTTTTTATTGATTTTTGTTCCATTTCAACAAAGACTATACCGTGTACAAAACATATGCAAAAACAAGTAATATACATTCTCTATATACGTATATCGAAATATGAAATAAACACAAATTGTGAAGCCTAGATGCATGCCATTTACTGAATAATGTTGACAATGTTGAAAATGGAGGGAAGCTACAAAGCAGAGCTTGTAAAATCAATTCCCCTCAAAACAGTCAAATTATCAATTGATTGTAACCCACACCAATTTCAGTATTATCTGATTAATACATTTTGAGTTATTAAAGATCAAAAGTGCACCATGTGTAACCTCATCTAGTATCTAGCACATGTACTATAAATCTGAGAATTGCACCTGATAGGGGCACCATTCCCAGAGCGGTCCTCTTTTTACGCGCACTTTTATTTCAATTCAATTTAATTCAATTTAATAGTTTATTTATTTCCATCATCAAAAACAAAAGAAGAGAAAAAAAAAAGAAAAGAAAAGAAAAGATGCTTGAACATGAAACTGTTTCTAGTCCTGTACAAAATTAAAGCAGTAACAGTTATAAGTCGCCAAACACATCTATACCCCATTCCCAGCAAAGTCAGTGGGATTCGTCAGATAGAGGATTAATCCCTGTTAACAACGTTTTAAGAGAGAGAAAAAGGATTGGGTATCTGTTAATTACTCGGTGAAAAGATAAGCTAATTCAATTATTTAGATCGAATTTGGGTTACAGAACTCTAAAACACGGCAAAACAAACATCACCTCTCCATCAATAAAGCGTCATGCACTAATCTAAACACGTATAATCGTAACAAAATTTAAGTAGTTTTTGACGGCTGGTTAGTTCAGATGACTGTGTCATTGCTGTATCAAGACATCACTGAAAGACGACCCACCGCGACCCAACAAAGATCGAACTATTCAAATTTGAATAACGTCGTTTGTTTCCCTCTTGAAACTGGGAATGAAGATTTCCTCATCATCGTTTACATTGTTATCTCTGATCATAAGAAATAGAATCCTATTAGGGAGTCCCAGATTCTGCCCATTAAATGGCTTAACAAGATAATGAGAATATCCCTTTATTTGGAGACAGTTTCTTGATGGAACCATTGGTGAGCGCCGATGTGAGCTGTATCTACAGACGTGTGCAGGCCGTGATGCGAACAGACAGTTTCTGATCTTAATTTCAATAAGAAGTGAGCAGATTGCGATAATAGGCTTAGTGTCTCATTTCACTCAAGATCCAGCCGCTCCGACCTGCTTTCTTTAATTACCTCTTAAGCCATCATTATCTCGTGCTCCCCAATATTTGGCATTTAATCCTCATTCCACATTGTAATCATTGACCAGAGGTCCTGAGAACCACACACGCATGTATTTGAAAATCTCTCAAAGACGATTCTACTGAGAATTATATCCATAATGATTGTGGTGACGAATCTTTGAGGGGAGAGAAATCAGAGCCGAGCAAAATAAACAAAGAAGAAGCAAATGATAAAGAAAACAGAGAGATATGGACGATGTTGATCATCAAGGCAGTACTTTAGCTGAGATCGCGGGACATGAACAGTGTTGCATGTAAAGAAAGTTACAAAAGCAAAGAATAACATAGAAATAGCAGGAAAAGATGAAAGCAAGAGGGGAAGAGAATGGAGTATTAGAGGGAGTGAGTGAGAGGAAAGGTGGACCTGTGCGCTAAATAAATAGCCATTATTATTATTATTATCATTATCATTATTACTATTATTGTTATTATTACTATTATTGTTGTTGTTGTTGTTCTTGTTGTTCTTGTTGTTTTTAATGATGTGTGATGATTTATGACAATGATGATACTGACTCTGACTACGATGACTCTGACTCTGATGCTGACTACGATGATGACGTGTGAACTCATCATGTTACTGACCAGAGAGATGGGAGCGCTCTACGGTTGCAGTTCATTATTTCGAAGGTTCGTAATTTCGAATATGAACTGAGATCGTTATTCCGAAAATGAGGTAGGGTTTGTTTTCCGAAGGTTCTTTAATCCGAAAATAGAGAGAGAGAAAAAAGGGTTCCTTATGCCAAAGGTTCATCAATCCGAAAACGAAATAAGGTTCGTATAATTCTGAAGGTTTTTTCCATTTTCGGATTAATGAATCTTTGTACAACGACTAACCCGAGCTGTACATCATTTTGGGCGGGGATGATGGATTAGAAAGGTAGAAATAGAAATGTTATACAGCAACAAGCAATATAAAGGCAAACACAAACGAAAAAGAAAGAAAGAAGAGGAAGTGAAAGATTAAGAACAAACATATAAGATAGGCAGATGAGATAAAGTTCTTGGCTGGTGATGGTAATATAATGTTGGTGTAAATGCTTATGCTGCTGCTGCTGCTGCTGTTGATGCTGCTGCTAATTATGATGAAGATGATGGCTATAAATCTGGCGATGTTGATGATAATAATTGACAACTACACTGATAATGACTACCGTGATACTCTTGACAATAATGATGGTGATTATGAAGACACACACAAAAAAAGGATATGGATCTCCTATGATGATAACGAAATGTCCTGTTGTAGAATTTCAGGGTAACGGATCGCGAACTTGAAGTGTGAAAAATAAAACGTGAGCGTCAATCTGGAAATAGGACAGGGAAAGGAAAATAGGCCAAATCATCGACTAAAAGAGGACGGCCGCTGCATGGCTGATGAATGAAGAGGAAGGAGAATAAAAAAGGGGATAAATGGTGGGGGGGGGGGAAGAAGAGGAGAGGCGATTTACATCGAAATATCTGCATCAGGAAACATTTATATGAGTTCAACTTCAACTCATGAGATATGAGACTTTGAGCCAGACTTTGAACTCAGATATGAGACTTTCAGCCAGTAGTTCATTGAAGCATTTTCCAAAATGTAAAGCAATTAACAGATTAGTATTGACTAAAAAAAAAAAAATAAAAAAAAACCGAGTTCCGAATGCGCCTTGTTCACCAGTGCCCTCACCTGGCACGAGTTCTCCCGAGCTCATAGAGGATGAGTTACGACGAGCGGTGGCCGAATACCCCACGCGATCAAACTCGCGAGCGACTACAAACCGCTTCCGTCGGGGTGGCCGAGCTCGCAAATCAAGACGCCGCCCGACGTCTCCGCCAGAGTGTGACCAACCATACGACACAACTGCAAAGACTCGACCCCCACTCGGTGACCCTCGACCTCGATTCGGTGACCCTTGTCGCATTAGAAAGCCTCTTGGCGAAACGATGAAGCGGTAGAGATTTATTGGTGGTGATGACTGCAATACAAGGGAGAAAAACTATATTACACCAGAGAAAAGCTCGAACCGGCATTCCATTTGGTACAGATTTATTCATTCAAATCTAGTTGTGGTAAACTATCCTGATGGGCCAACGTGTTGTAGAAATCATACATACCACTTGCTACCCTCAAAGGTTTGTGAAGACTTTTTGATAACGCTAAAAGTATTTCAACAAAGAGAGGTAGGAGCGTCTTCATCGTAATGATTATTTCCACTTTCCCATGCTTACTCAAGTCGAATTTTATCAACCAGAATCGAGATCAAATGTACATCCAACAAGAAAACAAAAAAGTACATGTCCATCTCTGCACGATAGAATCACTAGTAAGTCCGACACTCTCAAATGTTGGATCTCGAAGATCTCTGCACGGGTTTCTGCTGTCAATATATAAAGTAATGAAAAAAATGAAAAGAAAGGAGTTAATCAGTCAATCAGTGAGATATGTTTCAAGCAAAAAGTCGAAGATGATATTTTCAAAGAGGTACTACGCAGTACCTCCTTGGTGTCTTGTTAGGGAGCTGTTTGGCGCCTACATGCTAATACGCATGTTGACCGACTGACCATGCAAGAGTAACAAAATAATAGCTATCTGCCTGGCGAAGCTTCCGAACCACTGAAAAAAAAAAAGAGTAGCAAATCGTCCTGATAGAAAACTCCTCCCTTTCATCAACAACAATAACAACAACAACAACAACAAATGATAGTAAATGAGGAAAACGGAAAAGACAAAAAGTCCAATTATAAATAGTTGACAGCACGAGGTAGCATCATGTCCGATGGCATCACTTTGGCTTTGCACTGTTCTCGTTCTCTGCCCCGATGAGACGCCATCTCTCAACGGAGTCAAGGTCCCCTTCCACGGCGCACGCGAGAGATAAATCTTCGCAAAGAATCATGATGAGAAGCAGCGCTGAAGATAAGCTATTTGGCCTGCACAAAAGCGAGATGGACTCAACTGCCTGGATTGATACATCAGGTCCCGCACTTTACCGTTCGCGTGGCTCTCCATAGCTTGGCCTCTAACTACACGGATTACAAAGAACATGACCCATTTCTGTCCCTCAACAGCTTTTGTTTGCTTGCTTGCTTGGTAGTTTGTCTGTCCGTTTGATGCTGGTATATTTGTTTGTTTGCTTCTTCTTTTCTATTGTTACAGCTTCCAATCAGGATTTTTGACTCATAAGCACTCTACTCAACCTCAGCTCCTGGTAGCTTTTAATAGCTAAAGCTAAATAATCAAAATAATAGCTTAATAGCTAAAGCTCAAATAAAGAAATGATGAGTATTTTTTTTTTATATAAAAAGTTGTGTTTCATTATTTGGCAATTTTTTTATTGAATTTCAAGTTTCTACCCATGCCTAGGCGACCTTTCCTGAAAACTGAATCGTAGACCACTCGTTTTTGTTTCTCTTCCTTTCTTTGTTATCCTATCTTTAGTTGTTTTCCTGCCTGTTCCGTTCCTACTTTCGCTCTTGTCCTTGCCAAAGTCCTTTCTTTCTGTTTGTTTCGCCTGACGTCATGATTTAAAAAAATTTCATACATGGAGTCCTTTTTGACGGATCTTGAGATTCCCTCATCTCCTAAAGTAATTCACAAAATTTACAAGCTATATTTCTCTTGTGAATTCCTCTTTTCCATTTAGAGTTACAAAATAAAATTGTATTGCTTACTTGTTTATTTATCTAAAAGCAAAACATGTATCCATGTTTTGTTGAAACTTATGTGATTCAAAGTTCCTTAAAATATTATGTACTCGTGTAAGTGTCATGTATATTGCTTTTTATTACTTTATGTGGAAATAAACGCTTGAACTGAATTGAATTGAATAGCTAAAGCGTGCGCATTCCCTCTGTGAAGGGGCAAAACCTTCACAGCGGGCGTTTATAAAATACGTTCCAAACTCATCTCGTCTAAAAGAATGATTTTATTTCCCCCAAATCATTTTCAATTCAATTCATTTTTTTTATTTCCAATATCACATTTGTGTTTTCGATGCCATTTCAAGGAAAACAAACGAACAATGTATACAATATAAACATACATGCAGTGTATGAAACTATTTGTTCGAAACAATTGTATTATTGGAAAAGAGTATTGGAAAAGAGAGGTCCACGTAAAAGACAAGCTTGTAGAGATGTGGGCCTCTCAATAAATTGAAATTACAATAGAAAAAAAATAAACAAAACATGCGACCTTTGTCTTAACGGTCCTGTTTACCTTTTGGAGCAGTGATTTAAACAATGTTTAAGATATCACATTTGATGCATATGTGTGGTCAGTTGTATCACAAAACATCTTACCATATAAAGATTTCGCAATAAAGCCTAAAATATAAGGAGATACCACTGTTTTTCTCAATAAACCATAACTGTAGACGGTTTAGTCTGGAAATATTTTATTATAACTGTTGTTCACATTTTGTATATTTAACATTACTTAACATCAATTATACTGAATCAAATTTTTACATTGGTTGTTTCTATCCCTAACTCACATTTTAGAACTATTCTAAGGCACTAATGCTGGGTTTTTGTTTCATCTGCAAATGGTAAATTATGACTTTAATCCTAGAAAGACGAGCATGAGGTAAAAAGTTTTAGATTCCCCAGAGGGTGAGTCACGAGGGACGACTTATCTTGATATTTCCTTGATACATTTTGTAGTAAAATCATAACCTCCGTTTCTTACATTTTGTTAGCATTTTATGATATTTCATCAGTCAACAGAGTAAAGTTGAGTTTTCATTTAAACTTTTTTATCAACAGATTCCATTACTCGTGTGGATACCCATGAGGAATAGACATTGGATGAAATTAGAAAAGCCTTATATGTTACCAGGTAACATATCTTACTTGTTATTGGCTAATTGTGACAAAAGCATCATTTCACCCGCAAACAACAGTTTCTATAACAATCCAACTAATCTATTTTCTCTACTTGATGTTACCATTCTGTCATCTTACACAATTTGGGTTTTTCAAAATGGGTGGTATCACACGCACACGCACACACACACACACACACACACACACACATAACACACACACGCAGATACACACGCTCATGCGCACAAACAAACCAGCAAATGGAAACATATTCCAGTAATGCTTGCTCATGAAAATGCATCTCTTTTTCAAAAATCTTCTTCTTCCTCGTGTAAATTCCACTGGAGAATGTAAATCACCAATGCAGTCAACGTCGGTTTAAATCAATGTGCTCATTCCTGTCTTCGGGACATTTCGCATTGTTTCACTTGAATTTGTTTCGTTTCGTTTTATTTCATTCTTATACTTCATTTAACTACATTGTATAATTTCGTTACAATTCTATGTCATTTTGTTTCGTCTCATTTCATTTTGTGTCACTTAATGCGATTTTATTGTTTTTGGTTTCAACTTTTCTTCACTTTATCAGTTAGTCCTTAACAGATATCATGAAGTTAGCGGGGGTGGAAGCTATAATTTAGTTTCTCTATTCTTTGATTGAATCCATTCCAATGTTGTGTGTGTGTGTGTGAAGTGGTGTGAACCAAGTAAAAGCTTTGTGTTGTATACATTTACCTGTAGCTCCTTCGAGAATGGGAGAAATCAAATAAAACTAGACCATAACACAAAAAAGTGAAAAACGAAAAGGAACAACAAGGTAGACGGCAACGGTTACAGTAACTAGTGGTAAATAATTTCTAAATCTGAGGTAGAAATTTAGGACTTTGAACGTGAAATTCTCACGACACACAGAATTTGTCTCAAATTTACGGATATGAAGGACATACGGTTAAATCTATACTAGTACAAAGGCAAAATTACTCATATAAATCCGAGGTAAAACATTGAAATTAGCATACCAATTTTATTCTGTCTTTTCAGGGTATGATACCGAGAGCATAATAGGCCTACACGTCTATACGGTGCGATATAACTTTTTACACATCATGGCTGTGGTATTTTTCAATCTCCAATCTAATAACAAAGGGCAGATATGATGGGTGATCAAACCGACACGTTTGAGTAGGGTAAAGGAAGATGGAGAAGTGATGATAAATGGATATTCTAGAACAAGAAGGGGAACTGTGGTCAGCTTTCCAAATATTTCAACAGCTGAAAGAGGATAGTGGGTGTTCTTTTACTGTTTGTCCGTCTCTTATACGTCTTCGATCCAGACAGTTTGAACGTGTAAAAAGCGGGGCACGTAAAAGCCAGAAAGTCGTTGACTCCAACAGATCTACGGACAGTGGCTGGATTCCAAGCATTGCTCGAGCGGCAGGCTCGCCTCGGCGCGCCGGCCGGGAGACGGGATTTCTCACGACGCAAGATTTAGCCTGGAATAATAATGACGTCTAGAAAAATCCGGCGAGACTTGTGAGCATTAAACGATTCTCGAACGAGTTAACGTCCACGTAATAGCGGCGGGTCTGTCAGCCCGTCGTGTTATGGTCGTGTCAAAACAACTTAAGTCACCTGATAAGTGATTTGGTGGAAGGTTTGGACAGGCAATTTTGAGGAGGGATGCAGTTTGGCCCGTAATGCCCGAAACACGCCAGAGGGCTACTTGCTTCGATTCTCCGTTTCGACATTGTCTTGTTCATTCCTGTTTTCTTCTCATGGTTTCCTTCAGCAATTCCTGTGTTTTTCCACATCTGCCCCTTTTATCTGTAATCCGTTTTGAATAGAATGAATGACCTTTTTTTCTCTCCCTCCCTTCTTTCTCTCTATTTCTTTCCTTCTCTCTCCTTGTCGCATAATTTCTTAAGTACATCCTTTGTTCTCGCTTCCTGGCATCTCATGCTCTGCTCAGTGATCCAGGATGATTATGTTCCCGATCCGTTCCCGATCCGTTCCCGATCCTTTCCCAATCCTACCCAATTGGAGCAATCTAACAACTTAGGAATGGCATTCATGGAAAAATTTGTCAAGTTTTAAGACTTTCAATTAAAGACTTTTTCTCAAGGACACAATCTTATTTTTGCGGAAAGTGAAATGCTTGTCAGTGTTCTGAGAGGATGTTCCCTGCTGGAAAGAACACAGTGTCCCACAGTGTGAGAAACACAGTGTGAAATCTCTTCACACTGTTAAATTCGAGCGTTTAACAGTGTGAACACAATCTGAGTCATAAATTCACAGTGTGAGACAAAGCATTACTATGTGAACGCTCTGTCAAAACCACACCACAGTGTGAAATCATCTTCACACGGTTAAATTCGAGTGTTTTCACATAGTCGACTATGTGAAGACACTGTGAACACACTGTGGGACACTGTTCTCTCCACTAGAGGGTTACGTTTGTAAAATATAGCGAGAGTGCTGAAATCTGCATCAGTTACAACTCCTCCAAGCTAAGCAACTCTATGTGGAGTGAAAATCTCTGATTTGATTCATATCGCTTCTACAGTACTGCCATTAATATAGTCACGCCGTGAAGGGCCATGATGAAAACAAACCAAATCAAATCAAACTTGAAATCACATGCATGCCAGAGTGTGTATCATGACATCTTCTTCTGCCAGAATCTTTGAAGGTCTTTATTAAATTTTGGTCTGTTGAAGAACATAAAATTTCAGAGTCATTCCTTAATCCGTTAGCCAGTCTCGGGGAATTTTACGGGACAAACTATCATCTTTACATCCCTGAATGAACACCTCTGAATTCCACTACGAATCCTTTATTTGAGAAAGACTAGATGAAATTGCTGCGATAAGTTACTAGATCTGCTCAAATTCAAACAGATATTTTAAATTGCCAATATGAGAAACAGGACTTTTATATTATTTGATACGTCGTAAATTCAAGATTTAGTTGTATTTCTTTTAGCAACTAGAAGGCTGTTAAAAAAATCTGCAGCCGAAACGAACAATGATCTAATTATGAATAACAAAAAGCGCAATTCAGAGATTTTTTTCTTCCTAAGCTTATGAATCACTAACATCAATGGTTTAAAAAAATGTGTATAGCACCAAACTACAGGAATGTGGTTTCCCGGAACTGATGGGTCAAAGTTTGATTTTCGATGGTAGCAGTCATCATTGAGCGTTCTTGACTGAAATTATCTGGTTCATTTTAGCGAAGTTTGCTGTAACCTTAGCTTTGCATTCCGACGAAGAATTCTTTGGTCCAGATGATGACGTCAGAGTGGTGATTAAAACACAAGCGCAAGTTACCAGGTCCTTGCAAATCCTTTGACTAGAAACTTTGTCGAAATGTCCGCTCGAGATGGTTACTGAATGCTCTTTACTTATCGTCTTTCCTCTAAGGCTGCTTTCCATCTCTATTGCTGTCTTTCTCTAATAAATTCTCCCTCCCCCACTTTCTCTCTCTACCAAAATCTGTTACAATTATTTCCTCGTTATCATGATCTCAAGAACCACAGAAAATCGGACCTTGATCGAGCACATCTAAAAATTGACAGAGGGGAAAAGGGAGAGGGAAAAGGGGGGAATGGGGGTAGAGATAAGAAGGGAGGCAGGGAGGCAGGGAATAATATATTTTAACATGAAAAGAGAAAAGGAAAGGATTGAGAAAGGGACACACTCACAAAAAAGTATGATTTACGCTGAGACAGGTGCTGTGGTTGACCGGTTTGTTAACATCACGAGACCGTCTCGTTCATCTTGATTCTTCGATCTGAATTCGATCTCGGACTAAGCCTCTCCGCCACACGCCAGCCCAATTTACGAACAATTTAAAACGCATTAAATCGTGGTAAAGAATGGAGAACCAGAAATAGACCCCCATGAACTTGACAAAAGGTCATCTCTTTCATTCCTCCTGCTCTCTCCTTTCCACCTCTCCCCTCCCCCTCCTCCTCTCCCCGCTCCCCTCCTTCCTTTTCTCTTTTTTCATTATGCTTTCTATGTGCAACTCGGCTCCTTCGAGATGTAGACTGGGCCAGATAAGGAGAAGGGTGGGGCAATACGTGGAGAGAAAGGCAGAGCCACTGAGTAAAAGGTGTTCAGATGTGAGGTGAAGGTGGAGGGGTGGGGATGGGGTCAGCCTGGCCTGGCGTGCGGAGAGGAGCACTACTAGGCTATCGGGCCGCTCACGTAAGGACGGCCTAATTCTTACTCGCTGTTCCGATTTGTGTTTGTACTAGTATTTGTCCTGATATTCAGCCCCGGGCAAACGGTAACAAAAGCATGATGAAGAAGAAGAAAAAAAAATAGATCTCATTTTGGGAAAGAGAACTCTCTAGCCCTCACATAAACCCTGTGGGGAGAGAAAGGATAATACATATTATGACAATTGAGAATGAATTGTCCGCACATTTGGTGCAAATTTTGAACACTTTTTTCTGTCCATGGTTAGAGGGGTTTATTTAGTCTTGAGGGTGGGCAGAAGTCGCCTTCAAAGTCTCACCATTCACTAAAGGCCGCGAGCTCAACCTCTCGCGCACGTTTGTCCGATGCACACTGAATAAATGCACGCCTCAACCAGCCGGCATCAAACGAATTTCCACAATTGAACAAAAGCAGGTTTACTTCTATTTTCTTTTCGCTTTTTTCCTCTCCTGTTGTCCTTGTTTTTTTCTTTTTCCCCTCCTTCTTTCCCTCCAGAAGTGCATGGGTTGATGCGACGGGTGAGCGCACTTTGCTGAGCAGGGAGCATGTTATGAAAGCAGCATAGGCGGAGAAGTCAAGGAGATGACATTGCTCTTTTTTTCCTCCTCTTTCTTTCTTTCCTGCAGAAATGATTTTATCATACACAAATACGGCTGCCAGTAAACAAATACAGGCACTATCGCATCCATGCTATAGATGCTAGTCAAAATTCTCTTCAGTTTCTCTGTCCTCCTCTCTTTTTCTTTCCAACTGTCATTGTATACAATTACACGAATAGGCCAGCCGCAGAAAGAAAAAAATAATAATACTGGGGGAGAAACGTCGACCATTGTATTCAAATAGTAGAGGATAGTGCGGAGCGTGCAGGCTTGATGTTGGAAAAGGCAGCACGGTGTCCGAGCTAATGTCCCGGCCGACCAGTGGGGCGGCGGGAGTGGGCACGAGTAGGCATATCACCCGAGTCCATTTAATAGACCACCAAATTTCGCCCTCTAAAATATCCCCCAAATTGTTGCTTTTCACCAAACCCTTCATGATTTAAATAATTTGAGCAAATCGTGACCAGTAAGCCCCTATATCATGTATATAGGGCTACTTGGCATTATCTATTTTTCATTTTTGTTTTGATTCGACAGTGTTGTTTCAATTATTTTTCAAGGATTTATCCAACATTTCTTGTAATGATGAACAGGAGATGTTTTTTCTTGATGTCTCCTCCCCCGTCTCTTTCTCTCTCTCTTAAAGGGTTGTATGTTCCACTGGCTCTGGATGCAGATCTTTCAACTGATGGTATAAAAGATAATTTTCAGAAATTAGATATTTCAGTTTTGAAAAATATTGATGACTCTTCTTGATCTAAAAACACACACACACAGACAAAAAGAATGTAATCTATCTGCTATGTAGCTTTGAAAGCTGAAAAATAGTAATGAACAAAACGAACTCCAAATCAACTACGAGCTGTCAAAGCTAGGGCACGCTGTTTGTAGTTTGTCCTTTCTATCTCTTCCTTGCTTTTCTTGACGATTCCTTTTGTCATTTTTTGGTGTCATTTTAAGCTAAACTACCTTCAATTCTGTGCCATATGACCATGACATCTGACAATAAAACATACCTTCATTATATTTTTTTTTCTCTGTCTCTTCATCCACACACAACCCCTATTTCGAAACGACAGGTCTGAGATGTGGTGTAACTATTATATACGTACTTTCCTATCATTCACCTTCAGGAATCTAACCTAACTGCAGGTCAGTCTTTTCAAATCCTGTCAAGAAATAGAATACGTCGAAGGCTTTATCTAGTTGGAAATGAGCGTCTGGCCCACAGGTTGCATTAACGTGCCGTACTGTTTTAATGGTGTGTTACCAATGGAGAAAAAAAAAATGTATTTTTTTTTCGCAATCATTCTTCTATTTGAATTACAGTCTTCTTGTCTTTTTTATACTCAGTCAGTCAGGGGTTGATTTCTCTGAAGTTGTCAATCAAATCTCTAGTCCCTGGCAGCAACATTGTGATTTTTATCGTTTATCTCTTTTTTTATTATTATTCTCCGCCCATAATTTGCTCTTGGGCCGTGGAAAATTGCGTGTAGGGCCTACATCATTCTTATTCAATGTGCAGCGATGACTTACGAGTGCAGCGACGATTTTCCTCAGGATATAATCTTTCAGATCTCGGATATATTCTTGTCATGCTTAGCTCTGCCGGCCCAATTAATGTCTCTCACCGAGTGTTGCTAATGACTGTAGGGCAGAAGGAGATAAGTGTATCGTTCGCCCGTATTTCCAGTGTGTGTGCGTGTATAGTGAGATGGACCATTACACTTGGGGGTGTTTCATAAAGAAATTATTTGTAATCGTGACAAATCGTGCCTGTGACAGAGTTTCGTTGTTATCAGTGACAAGTTGTCACTCGTGACAAATTTCCGTTTCATAACACTTGTGACAACTTGAGATTTGTCGCTGAAACTCTGATTTGTCGTTGAAATGACCATTTGTCGCTGCGACAAGTGCTTTATGGTTTGAACCCTCCTTTCTATGAGGAGAAGTGAAGAAAGTTTTTTTCCCCCTCTTCACAAACTGTGACTCCCTCACCCAAGCTCTGTTCTTGGGATGTATAGAAAGCTGTTGTGGAGGGTAGGCCATGGTACACAACATTGGCTGAGCAGCCGGTTTCTCTGGGCTTCAAAACCAGGGATGTCTGAAAAGCAGAACACCTCTTTCAACTCTGATAATATGAGTTCAGCGACGAACAGAAAAATGAATCCGAATTAAAGCAATGAAATGAAACTTTAAAAAGAGCAAAACTGAGGAATGAATGAGATGTTCTCACAATCTATCAAATTTCGACTAAACATCGCTTATGGCTTTGCAAAGATAGCTCAATATATTGCAACTGATTGACAAATTGCCCTACATCGACGTAAATAAGCACTGAATTGATCAGTGTTTTAGTAGTAGTCATGATAAAAAAAAATCATGGGCGTATACTCGAGCAGGATTCGAACCTACGACCTCCTGATCACCGGACAGGCGTCTTCTCCACTAGACCACCGAGCTTTCGCCCGACAGCAAGTGTAGCATGCAGTGGGTACTGCGTAATTATTCAAATTCATGAATTTCATGAATTTGAATAGCTCAGTATAGTAAGAATAATCTATTTTTGTATGTAATATATGATTATGTTTGTGTGTGTGTGTGTGTGCTTGAACGTATGCATTTATATATATTTTCTTTGCTCTCTTCTCTCTTCCTCCCCAACCATAATGAATTGTAACTCTTTTTTCAAAACTTTAATACTTCTATTAACTTTCATGTGGGGATAATGCTTTAAGAAGCTCTAAACCCTCATTTTCAAAGAATCACAAGTTCGCCACAAGGAAAGGGCAGAATTAATACAATTTTTCGTTTCTATCAGTATGTTACAATCCAAGTATAAGTGTGGCAAGCATGTGTAAATGTATGCCGATCGAAAAGTATAAGTTCTCACAGCGTCTTTCCCTTCTAGCAAGACAGCTACAACATAACAATCACTTAACTTCGCAAAATCCGACTGTACGCTCCTCTGCGACACCTCTGGAAAATTGAAAAGAAGAGTCAGCGGCTTCGGTCTCCTGTGGTGATTGCAAAATAAATCATATTCACGGTATTACCAGTATACATCGATCGAGAAGAATTCCTTAAAAGAAGCCCCTCTTCAGCTTATGATGATTTAAATATTAAAAAAAAATTGTGCTATAGAAAACAAAGCCAAATAATCACCGAAAGTTCCATTGCAATATTGTGAGACGAAATGAAACAATTTCATGAAATTTTATAGTTGTACATGACACAAACGGTGAAAATGACAATATTATATTCAAATTTGTGCCCTGATTTATCAAGTCCACATTATTCCTTTGTGTAAGCAAGTGCGACTTGAATGTTTCATGACTGTACAATCTGATTGTAACGAAAGTTTCACTGTTCTATTGTATTAGTCAATTAATTGATCAATTAATCATATCTATCAAAGAAAAAAAACTCGCGATGACGGGGAGCTTCCCTTAATGTTGGAGCGTATACCACAAAAACACCAAAGTGTAAGATTTCTTTAATTTGTTTTATTGAATATTTTTCCATTTTATTACTATTTAAAGGGGTGGGGTGGGAAATGTATTTGACACTGTTGATCTGTGTTCAAGCCAACAAAGAAGAGTTGAATTTATATCATAATTCCCTTAATTTTTTATCTTGATTTATCAGATTTGCTGATGCTCTTCCCTACTGAAATTTAAATTTCTCCCTCACACAGAATGCTCTCTAACTAGATATGAATAGCTATCTTTATTGTCCTATTCTTCGTCAAGATACGGTTCATTTCAACGCAACGGGGCATAACCAAATAGACCTGTATCGACCTTGTGCACGATATGGTTAAAAAAAAAAGAAGAAGAGAGAGAGAGACAAGAGAGGGAGAAGAGAGGGAATAGGAGAGCGAGAAGAAAAAAAAAAATAGCCCGAGTACTAATACACGGAATCATATAATTAACAATTAACTGCAGATTGATTGATGATAAAATTTATGGTACCGGTGAAGGGTAGGACGTGAAGTACATGATCAATTAGCCGTAAATCCTTTGACCGTCACCGCTACCCCACCCGTTTGTATCTGTCGACAAGTGTCTGTCGCTTAAAGGCTGCGTGCGCGGTATCCTCTGGGCTACCGTCAGCGGACTGATGAACGAGAGCAGTTCGGCGTGAAGTGCAGGTGAGATCTTTGATTTGACGTTTTCGGGTCATGGTTAAACAGGACTATTTGCATAATCACCAGCGAATCTCTTTCAGGTCGGGTCGAATTGTCTCAATTCGCTCTCGGCTCGTCCTACGTCGTTGCTCCCGTCGTCTGCGGTTTTTCGTCCCTTCTATTCGAGCGCACTTTCCATGACGTCCCACGGACCCCAGGCCGTGTGTCCGCAACGCTTCGGCGCTCCTCTCGGGCGTGGAAAAGCTTACAAGAAGCAGGGGCTGAGCGCGTCGTAGGGGGGATAGCAGGCCAAACGCGTGCACGTTCGTTCTGGTTCCGTCTTTTCCCCATTTTCCTCTTTTTCCCGATTAACTGCTGAATGTACCAGCTATTTCCTAACCGAATTGGTCTTCAATTGCATATTTCACTGAGCGACTGGGCGTAAAATTCGTGCCCAATCGACTCCGTATTTTTATTTCATTACAGAAATCAATAAAGTGACCTGTGGAAGTGGTTAGGGAGACAAGTGGATGAGCCAATGATTCTGAAACGGAAGTTCGAGTATGGAAAGGGCATAACTGACATTTCCCTTAAAAAGTACGAGTTGCACATCCCCATTTGAAATCGAAGAGTTTGACGGTGCTATATTCAAAGATTATATATACTTATATAAATATATAAAATACAAAGATTACATATATTATGTATACATATATAATGTATATGAATAGGCATATGCATATTGTATAGGCATATATGTATATATATATATATATATATATATATATACATGTATATAATATATGAGCGCATCGCTGCAGTATGCAGATCATTCGTGATCATGATGAAATTGACATCAATAACATTAATGATGAATCTGATTTCGATGATGATTCATGATAACAAGTTCAATAATATTGATATCAAATGTAATAGTAATGATAATGATAAAATGTGATGATAACCGTAAAAACAATGATAACGAAAATGACAAGATAGTAATGTTCTGGCTAAGGGTGAATGTGACAGTTATTTTGGTGACATTTGCAATATTCTATATACATGAGTCTATAAAATGATAGTGAAGTTACTGTACAGAAATCATCATTATTGTCGCTTTGTTAGACTTGTCAAGGATACAAGTTAAAATAAAAACTGAATTGACCTGAAAACGTAATGATAATAGGGCCAAATTTAGACAACTAATATAGAGCTGTAAAATTTTGATAGGTAGTGAAAATAAAAGTGGTTATATTGACAATTTGATGATTCAGCATTTCGAATTTTGCTTCAAACGCGTTATCTTTGTTTCATCCAGACGCTTTATAACGGTCATGAATATGAAATTGTTTAACAATGATTTGCTTATCATTTTCTTCTTTTATTACATTTTGTTTGTATTGGTTCATGCTACGAACGAACAGCTACTACCAAGTGTAAAAGTGGCAATTTGGGTTGCTTGCATATATCATTTTGCTTGTGTTTGTAATGAAATATAAGAATGAATGAAATGGATTAAAAAAAAGCTTAAAAGAAATAAACCAATCGATTAGAGTCGAAAATTAGTGATGTATATTGTTTTTTAAAACCAAAATCAATTTTGCAAGTATCTGACATATTTTCTCTTCCCCACTGCAGTGCCATTGTCTTTATATCACCCGTCCTTTTTTGTTCCTTTTTTTTTTCAAAGGGACGTGCCACTTGTTGCTTTTCTTTACCTTCAGTTTCCTCTTTTTCTCCCGTAGTCTAAACGTGAGGAAGGGAGGGAGAAGAACTAGACAAACATATCACACCACAAAATCTGACATCAAACTGTGTGACTGTCTGTTTCGGCTAATTCAAGGTGTTCATTGACCCTGGGGCCAATCGGAGGGAAGCCGAACAAAAGTGGGCGTGGCCAAAAAAAAAAAAAAATCCAAAGGTCGAAGGAAAGGTAGAGAGACCATTTTGAAGAGAAGAGAGAGAGGGGGGGGGGGAAGAGAGGAGAAGGTAGGAGAAAAGGCGAGAGATGAAAGAGAGTAAAATAACAGAGAAATAAGGCGGTAGGGGAGGAGGAGGAGAGAGGGGAGAGGTGGCTTCAAGTACACACCTCCTTCAACCACGTAACCCCTCTGCCTTGACTCCACGCGAGCGAGATTGGCCAAGTGAGATAGCCGGGCTGGCAGGGCTGGCTCGCGTGTCAGCCACGCGCTTGCTTTTCGCTGAGCCAATCACCACTGATAGCCCTGGTGACATCACAGCACGGTTAGTGTAGACCAAACAAAACTGAGTACAATGTCACACGGTATCCAAACTCAAAGGACAAGAGGAAAACAAAAAAGAATGTGGGTAGAGGGGTGAAAAGCGCCGAATCACCGGCAGAAGAGGCGAGAAGTACAGGTATTAGAAGGGGGTAGGTTATTGGTGGGTATAACTGGCAGGAAACCACGTTGAGCGGGCATAACGCGGGTGTTGATTCGCGCGCTCACACCGATACACAGACTTGCAGCCAATGCTTAGCAAGTGCTCAACGATAGTCATCAAACTGGGTATCACTACCGATCGCGGTCATTGCAGCGAAATTTCGACCGAGCCAGATGTAGCTTTACCCCTCGGACATTAATTTGTCGTCTGGAAGAGGAACCAAGTGCAATAAATTGTTCATGTCACGTGCTTAAGTCTCCGTTTAGGTTTCCAAAAAGATACATTTAGAGGTTGTTTTCATTTGGTCTTACTGAAGTTTTGCCAAAAATAGGGCTAAAGACTTCAATGCGAATTTTCAGTTCATTTTCCGAGTGTTTATTTTGTTTTGCTTCATTTCTTGTGGCCAGAAAGCGAACTGTAGATATGTTGTGAAAACGCCTGTAAGGAAGAAAGGACACTGGGATTACGTGCAATACTGGTCGATTTTACCGCAAAGTTATTTTTGTTCCCAATCTGATCAGGGGGATTATTCTTTCTCATCTCCTCGGACTAGCCTGATTTGTCACCATGTCACGTTCGTTCTATGTTGACTCTCTGATCCTCAACCGCACCCCGCCTCTGTCTCAAACGAACGGCAGCGAGCATCCCCGACCACCGGTTGCTATCCACCACCCGGCCCGGCAGTCCCCCGACACCAAGTCCAGCAGCCTCTCTTGCTTCAGACCTCACACTGACTCTTTATCCTCCTGTCCGCTCTGTGTGCGCGACCATGTCGCCGCCGCACACCCCTGCCACACCCGGCTACCTCCCCTCTCCGCCAACTCTCTACCGACACTGTTTAAGTCGCCGCTTCCCCTTCCGGGACCACACCCTACCTCGGGGCACCCCCACCACCACCACCACCACCATCACCACCACTCCAGCGCCACCCGTTCGTTCTTGGAGGCGTACCAGGAGGCTCATCTGAGGCAGGGATCTCTTCCCCTCTCACCGGCACGCCTCTCCCCTCACCACACACCTGTGTCATCACACCATGAACCCTTCAGACCTGCATCTGACCCGAGAAGAATCCATTTTTTACCTGTTGGTGAGTTCTGGAAGATTTCTCGATCTTCTAATTCGATAAAGATGTACATTATTGGGATTGTAAAGATATTGAGGTTAACGTAAGTAATTCCTCTGCATGGCAACAAGTTTGAAGAATAACCAGTGTTTGTGGTTTAGTTCTTTCCAGTATCCTGAGAAAAATTTGAGGAGCTTTGTTGTTGTTGTTTTTTTCAAAATGATGAAAAAAAAAACTTGATATGATTGATTAGGGTCATCTAACACTGAAGAAGAAACTGATGAGATACCATGCCTCCGAATTCGGTCAAGAGTGGGTTTAAGGTTGACCCGGGTTACGAAATCATCCTCTCGCAAGCATTAAGTAGCAAACATGACTGTTATCTCGGAAATAATGAGAAGAATGCAAACAATGGCCAACCAACAGTATAGAAAGCGATGCGGTGAAGAAAGCTAAGGAAAACACTTTTGCATGGTTCCTCGTGACTGAGCAGTGGGCATCAGAAATATTAACGCATTTATGAGGTTTTTATATCTATTAAGAGTCTATATTTCATGAATTATCTCATTTAATCAATGTAATCAAAATGGCTCTAGCACTGGAAGAGTCAATGCGAGTTGACGCGCACTATTCCTGATTCCTTCTACTGGTAAACTGAAACAAAGAAAATCAATCTCCATAATTTGACTATCTAAATGATCACAAGTGAGTTCGATAGTTCGTCGTCAATTGGCGAGCTGTCTGTAATTGGTAATCTCAAAACGTTTATAGAACCAAAAACAGAGAATAATGTCGACAAAGAGCTTCCAACGCGGAGTTTAAATGTCAACAAAGTTATCAAAAATAAGAGGGATGCAAAAATTACAAGCTGGAATCAAACGGAGTGACCTAAAAAGCATCAGCTTCGCGCATTTTGTTGTAGAATTAAAACACTCCTCTTTTATATTCTCAGAACAAGAACGGCTTTGCCTTTTCAGGTCTAAATGTCCGTTTTCAATCTACCATAATTATATAGGAAAGTGATGAGAATTATATGTAGTGTTCAAGTTTGGCGGTTTCCGCTTCAAGGTTGGTGGCAAATTCGAGAGCACAGCTTTGCCTTGGGCGTGAGCTGGTCCCCTGGGCTGTCAATGCAAGCAGAGGCGGTCATGGGTAACCAGTCGTATGAGATATTCGTATCATTCCGTACTGAGACACGATAGGAAAGAAGTGAGCTCACTCTATGCGCCCGATGGAGCAGGCGGGTGGGGGCGAGGAAGACATTTCTGAGCTAAAATGAAAATGAAAAAAAGATTAGAGAAGGCAAGATAATAAGTTAATTAAGAACAAAAAGAAAAGAAAAAAAAAGACGGAAAAATATACAAACAAGATAGCCACATAGCATACATATAACCATGAATTATTGTGAAAGTTTGCCACATTAGTGGTTTGGTTTGTTAGTGACGATGACATTTTGTTTGCTCAAGTGCGTGTGTTTATCACTTGATTCCTTTACAAACAAAATTATTTTTGAAGCGGATCAGAGATAAGCTTCCCGTGTAAGCTTTGCAGCTTTCAACGTTATTGCTGATTATAAGCTTTAACAGGGTATGTGTATCATATAAATGCTTAGTTCTTTATGTCCTTCCACGTCGAGGTTGATAAACATGTATTTTGGGAGTTTGGGGAAGAAAAGCGTAAAAAAAATCAAAGAGAATGGACGGATACCTTAGATTTTGATTACGCGAAGTTATTTGTCTATCTCTCAACCCTGTGAACTTGGTCGGAAACAGAAAGACAGGAAATGACCACGGTAAGACCTTTACCTATTCATGTCGTCAAACAAAAGAAAACAAAAACATGACCGATAATTTAAGGTTTTCCTAATGTTGGGGAAAGGGTGAAGAAAAGTGATAATCACCAATTCTAGAGAATTGGTCAAAGGGAAAGAGAGAAAGCAAAATAAAAAAAGAAAAATAATAATTTCTGACTATCACGCATGGGGCAGGGATGCGAAGGGAGGGAAGATAACGATGGTGATAGATAAACCAGGAAAACCAGATCCCCGAGATAAAGCTACTCCACTTTCCCCTGTTGTGGGTGAAAGTCTGCCACCAACGTCCGAAAATGGACCACTCCCAACTTTCTCCGTCAAAAGACTCCAGAGCCAATGAGCGTCGAGAATCAGAAAGTATTTACATAATTCATAGGGCGAGGATGTGCAGGACACTCTTGAGTGGGTTTTTTTTTTTCTGAGTGGACACCGAAACAGCGCTCCGCACGTCGTCTTTTATCCGTTTTCGTTGTTCCTCTTTCCTGGCAGGTTGTGTCTGAATTAGTTGCAAATCCGACAAGGAAGAATTTGTCGAAGTGATTTTTGTCATTATCATAATATTAATCTCAGGTTTGAGAGAGCCCAAAAAGAAGAGGAGAGAGGTACAATCGTCGCACGAGTGGGGAAGAAGCACAATACCCAGCCAGATTCTATGCGAGTTCCTCCTCGCTTCACCACCTTAGCGCTATCAAATTTTCCGGCTGGGCAACTTTGATGTATTCATATAAGTCGATAATTTTCAGCGAACTTACTCAAGGGCGGGTGAAGTTTAGGACGATCCGCCTTGAATGGTTTCACGCCCGCTCGGAGAAGCTTGAGCGACATTTCTGAAAGATGTCAAAGTCGCGCTCTTTGTTGGGAATCGCATGATCCAAATCCAAATCAAGCCGCACAAAACTGATAGTTGTTTATTTTCTTTTTCCTCTACCAAATGTAAACGATCGCGACGGACAGGAGCAGGCATTTTGATGAGAGGAGTGGGTGCATTTTTAGCGCAGAAAGGCCATGGACTTGTGGGCAAACTAGATACTTATAATCAGGGGCCTTATTCGGACAAGAATAAACTGGTTTAAACATTCTCCTTGAGACACTCCGTTTTTCTTTAGTCTCATTGCCACTACTGGTTCCCCATTTCCAAAAACTTTTGTACACACGTCACACTAAAAGAAGACTGTCATGTATAATGGCAAGCACTTTGACCATTCTCTACGTTTTCACATACTATGTTGAAAGATTTTTTTTTTTAAGGATTTTTTTTTAATGATCATGAGAGGTATTAATGAATGTCAATTTTTTGTATTATTTATGGAATGATAATAACAAATGCTTTGTGAAAACTGTTCTCGTTCTGTCCAAACACACCAGGGTTGACCTTCCTGACTGCGCAGTGAATTATGACAATCACGAAATTAAAATATTATTTCACACACATAAAAGTATACTACCTTTTTAAATGTTGCAAAATGTAAATATCTTAAGTTTTCTAACAACGGATTTCGGTACTTTCTAAATGTAATGCAAAATCAAAATATTGCTCATGAAAGCACCATTGAGTTTGTTAGTATTATACTTCAAGCTGTACCATGAGGCCGCCAGCCCAGTCAAGCCATGCTAATGCTGACTGTCTCCTGCTTCCTTGTTGAATCAAATATACCGCCTTTTATGATTTGTACAACCATATTATAGATTTTAAAATAACTAGGCTGTACTGTTACGTGAGCTTATGATTTTCTTTTGCTTCTTTGTAATCTAATTACTCAATATTCAATTCTTTACGATATGAATTTACGTTGTTTTGACTTGAGATGCAGAATAGATACAAATTACTTTTGCCTCAACGCCTTAATTTCATTTCATCTCATTTTATTTCATGTCCAACAATACAAAACATTTACATACACGTAGTAGAACATGTACCTAGAATCACCACAATCTTTTATCATGTGATGTAATTTTCTGTTTGTATTATGTTTAATTGCGAAATAAATGAATGAATAGATAGATAGATAGATAAATAGATAGATAAATAGATAAATAAATAAATAAATAAATAAATAAATAAATAATGAGTAATAATAATAATGGTAATAATGATAATAATAATAATAATAATAATAATAATAATAACAAAAATCAGTACAACGTTGCAACAAAGAAAAATACTGTGAATTGACAATAAATACTGTGGCCTTTCCAATCGCCGGTAGTTGATCATGACGTAAAAAAAAAACACGCAAACCAACTTTAGCACCGTTAGGAAGAGCAACCTTTTATAATATTGTCCCTAAGCTTGCTTCAGTTTCTTATCAAGTCAATAGAAAGCAGGGAGATGGAAAAACTTTACACTACTATTCACCCCTTGCTCGGAATTACATTCTCCGCGCATCAGTATCAACCATCATTTTTGCTATCCTAGGTGGCATGAGTTTGCGAGTACATTGTACAAGTGTTTCTCCACTATAGAGACACGTCTTGTTGCTCGTGGCCCTTCCCTCCTTTTTTCCTTTTGTTTTTCGCTCTGGCAACTAACACCAGAAAAGAATTGAATCTTAAGATTTTCTTTTTCTTCTTTTGGAGAGATTAGTTAAAGAAGTTGGTCACGAATGAAAAAAAAAAAAATAGGTTTGTTTTCTTTTATTTTTCTTTTATACAGCAGCTTGGAAAAAAAAGATTTCAGTGTTCTTGTCAACCCACAAATGAGACAACCTATGATATTTCTCTTTACTTGCTGTTGCAATGACACTCACAATCATTACCATGTCAGTCGCAACTGTTAACAAGCTTTGTGAAGAAGAAAAAAATGACTTGCGTGCAAAAAAATCCATCTAAGCTACTTTACTGTATCATGAGATACAAATATCACAATATTATTACCCTTACGCTGCATGTAGTATGGAAAAGCTGGTGACCCTTACGTAGTTCTTTTCGATCTTGTTGTCTCACGGTTTTCCCTATCGTATAGTGAAATCATGAGTGAACTAGTTCAGTGAATAATATATTCGTCCCATCCATTTCGTAACGTTGATAACTGTTTGAAATTTCCTCCAGGCTCGGACAGGACACCCGATGATCAGATCCGCGAGAGCAGCAAGAGGATCCGGACAGCGTTCACCAGTACGCAGCTCCTCGAGCTCGAGCGCGAGTTCGCTTCCAATATGTACCTCTCGCGATTGCGCCGCATCGAGATCGCCACCTACCTCAACCTGTCGGAGAAGCAGGTAAAGATTTGGTTCCAGAATCGGCGGGTCAAGTACAAGAAAGAGGGCAAAGGTCACCCGGGGTCACCCCAATCTCACGACTGCCAGTGCCATCATCAGGTGACGTCTTCGCGTAGCAACGGCCATGGGCGACATCACTCCTCGTCGACGTCCATCGTTGAGACTTCAACGACGATGTCGCAGAGCGACGAGGAAGGGAAGCTGTCGTCCGAGGAAACGACAGACAATTGATCGAAATTCGCCCGGTCGCCTCGTTCTTTTGACAATGTTTAAAACCTGCGGCACGACCTCAACCCGTTCAGTGAAATCATGCGGCGAGTCACGCGAAATGTTTAGTTACACTACATTGACTGTCCTGTGAGTTACTTTTTTTTTTTTACTTTGCAAAGGCAACACACAGACTCAAAGACAAGAACAAACAGACAAAAACATTCACAGATATATTGGGCAATCGCTTTCGGTGACTTGAACATTTCTAGTCGACGATGCTGATGATGACAACATGCATGATAAGGAGGGAAAAATGATGATATTTTGTGAGTCAAATCGCGGCTCCGTCGCAGATTGTCAAGTTATATTCCAACACCAGCAGGTACTGCCTCATTTAATACTCTGTGTTCAGTGTGCTAGATAATGCATGCCGGGGGAAAAAGGACAAGGAAGGACGAACACTCTTCATCCAGCAATACTTCAGTTTGTGTTTAATTCATTCCATGATTGCCATCTCATTGCCTATGTTTGAAACTGGAATAAAGCTTTATATTTTGATATTGGATAGTACACTGTGGTTGTCGATGAAGAAACTATACATCATTCATGTTCATTTGTATTTTATCACTCATAATAAACTGAAAATCAACGATCGTTATAATCACATCTGATGATGAGATATCTCAGCGGTGTCTTGAAATGTAATGGTACTGAAACAAAAAGCGCTGCCTACTATTACCATAATTGGCCTACTTAATACGATAAACTTATTCGAAATGTGTTTAATGTTTGTTGTTATGTTAATGTTGTCAGATTAAGCAGTATTGTGCTTGTCACAATTTCTCTTCCACTTACATGCAGTGTTCTTGAACTGACCAACCTTGAAGAAGTAGTTATCCACTTTGAATGAAACGGAGAAAGACAAAAAAGAATAAACGGATCGATGGTGATTTGGAAGAGGTTGGAAAAGAGCTAGGTAAATCATAACCATTGAGAAAAATTCTGTAAGGGTGCCACTAACGTTATCTGGGTAACTCTAGAGTCATATCAATGTAAATCTGACCGTGATCTACTTTTGAAATCATGCCTTATTTGCTTTATCCACAAAATACCTATTAATTCATTTTGTTTCCCGAGCAAAATTCTTGTCTCAATTTTCCCCTTCTCGGAGTACATCAAAGACAGATTTCCCCCAAACTTCTATCCATAGTTGATTTCATTTCATTCGTTCACAGCAGTGAATTAACTATTGGTTTTATTTGCGTCAACAAACTCATTAGCAGTTTTGTGACAAAGAAACACACTTTAAAAGGAAAGTTTATTACTTGCACTGCATATTCCTTCGATTAATTTACAATGAAACGAATAAAAATGTGAAAAAAATACATGTACCGTTTTCAATGAAGTAGTTGTACAAATGCAGAGGATCACAGTGAAATAATACTATGAATTTTGATAACAAATATGATCATTACAATTCATAGTAAAGAGAATATTGTAGAGACATACGCTTCATCAATTCTTGATCCTTCTGCTCATTTTGAGGGGTTGCATTACAATTGATTTTGTACCGTTTCCTGTACCCAGACGATAACTAAAAAAACTCTATTCCTTAACGACAACATGCAATCCTATATACTTACAGTTTATCATTATATGGACGACAGAATCTGATGTCACCGTTCTCTTGGTGCGCTTTGAATATTTTGAATGTTTTTTTGAAATGACGCGTACATTGCTCTGCACCACTTTACATTCCAATTTCTCGTAACTGATGGCTAAAATTTGTATCAAAGTTGACTGATATCACGAACTTTGAAATAATATATCACACTGACTTTGAAAGAAGATTCAGTCTGCATTCTTATTTCTTGTGTCTTTATGTGTCAGGACACACACACACACACACATGAGATATATATATATATATATATATATATATATATATATATATATATATATATATATATATATTATATATTATATATATATTATATATATATATATTATATATATATATTATATATAGATATATACATATATATATTATACAATATATTATACATATATATATATATATATATATATATATATATATATATATATATATAAATTGTCACTTCAGCGGTGTCGCAAAACAGTATAAGGTTTGTCGTTGCCTTTGGGAGCGTTAGTGCGGAGCGACAGAGTTAGCAAAGATTGTGCAATTATTTGCAATGTACGTGTGAAGCGGGGATGCACCCTATCGCCATACGAGTTTGCATCTTTGTCTAAAGTCTGCCTTCGACTGATTTGTAAGTTGGGTCATCACATCAGAATACCTTAAGGACGATTTAGAAAGTGACGTTTTGTTTGCTGACATTGAAGACATGGTAACAGTACTATGATAAATACTTGGGGAAAAAAAAATCATATTTAGTTCAAAACTTATCTTATATAATTACCGCAGTCTAACCTTCCATTTTCGTTGGATAGTAGAAATAATTTTGATAAAGAGGGTATGTTGTGAGTGGGTGTTTTTTTTTTTTGTTTTCATTGTCTTGCTTTGTTTCAATATCTGAGACGACGTGCGTTCTGAATGCTTGTGATCACTGTGGGTCGCAGGGCGAACAGCCATCTTACGCGCGACTCCTGAACAGTGTACCGCAGGACATGACAACCTCGTCGAAATGATTAGCATTCAGTTCTACCCACTTTAAACCTTGTGATCTACCTGCCTTCCATGGTCAAATGGGCTTCATTCGACGTCTTTGCTACAGTCATGTAATTTACTGCCACCAACGTCACCAAATAATACTTTTCTTCCGATAAATTAAACTTAACTTTATCGCCCTCTTTTCTACAGCACATCCTCAACACATCCGACATGTCTTGGAAAAGGGTACGTTTTGATGAAAATTCGATTTACGCTTTTGGAATCAGAGAGACAGAAATAAGACAAAACAAAAGACGGGACTTTAGAGAAAAAGAAAACAAGAAGGCCAAATGAGCTGCGAGGACCCACGAGGACCCACGCAGCAGCCGAAAGTGACGAGACTGAAGAAAGGGCAGACGCCCGTGCATCACACGGATCGAATGATAAAAATACCTTTCTTCGGTTATCTGTAACACCCGGGTCTCAATTACCCATGAAATTCAACTCCGTCCGTTTCGTGTCGTCGTCTCGGTTTTACAAATTGTTTTCCAACTTCCGTGTCATAACTACGGGCCGGTATCATCTACCATAAAGATTTATCGAACTTCACGGCTGTCCTTTTTAAGGCGCTTTATCCGTCCTCTTCTCAAGTTCATTTCATATCCCAGAGCCATTCTGGCCTCACAATAATATTCACTTTTATAGTGATACCGATATTGTAGCCATGTAAAAGCCCATATGCGAAGTATGCAGCTCCGGTTTAGCGCCTCCCGATGGCCCAGCTCTGGCGGACCAGAGCGGCATCGTGTAACGGGGACAGTTTCGATCGTCCGTAGATAAGAGTAGCATGAGTGATTGCCAGGCAGCCGCCAAATGACGTGGCTCGGTCCAGTACGATACCGGTTCATATCGTCATCCAGTAATAAGAACCACAATTCTTCCTCCCTCCTTCCCTATTCAGTCTTCCTTTCTTCTCTCCCCCCCCCCCCTCTCTCTCTCTCTCTCTCTATTTCCCTCTCTATGACACACGCACATACACAAATATACACGCACAAACACATAAACGCAGACACACCCAAACACACTTTTACCCTCTTCTTTCTTTGCAAGAAGCTTTGCCGGGAGTTATAGACGTATCGCAACAAGATTATGACGCGCAAGCCAAACAATATCCTCAAGCGCTATCAAACTTACCGTAGTCCCACACAGTCACCTTCTGTGATGGCCACTCACAGATGATCGCTAGATCACGACAAGGGTTAAAACGTCACCTATGAATGTATTATCCTTCTTCCAACCGAACCCCCCATCCCCCTCCATCATCTACGCCCCCACCCGACCCAGTTTAAAACGTCAGATCTGATGTGGAGATAGCGATAGCTCGCAAGCTAAATGAGCTTCCATATAATAATCACTCATGTTTTATTGCAACATTTGCGGGGCGATCAGGAGGCTGATTCGGATAACCTTATCACCCGCGTAAAAGTTTTTTCTCCTTCTTCCTTTCCTTCTCCTTTTCCTTCTCCTTCTCTTTCTTCTTCCCATTCCCCCCAATTCATCAGTCATATGTTCCTCTGCCACCTTCTGTGTGTGAAAAAAACCTGCCATGAGACGAGGAGGACAAGCCAGATGCTTCCCGCCTCTCTGATGGAAGGCCCCGGCCGAAGAGACAGTTATACACGCATGTATCATTTTCTGGCGGGCTTAAACAGTCCGCCCGCCAACTGCTGCTCGCCATATTAACCCTCCTAAAGCCGCATTCAAAATATGACAATGACAAGCTTAGCAAGCAGGTTGCCAATGATTATGGCGGAGGTTATTATACACCGTTGAGTGTTTTGGCTTTACAGGTCGCCCGCAAAGCAAAATCGAGCGGAGATTATACGGCATGAACGGTTTCTTCAAAAATAATACCTTTAGCAACATACTATTGTTCCCGCAAGCTACGTATCCTTTCCTAAAACGTAAAATTCCCTTCGGGATTTGACTAACTCGTTTGGACGCACCTCATACCTTGCTCACATTGATTGCTTGTTTATTTTTCCCTCTTTGTAAGCTATGGCATCAATATTATTTTATACAAAATTCTCGCTTGTTATTTTTTTTCAAAATAACTAATTATAATCTATACGCGCTGGTTCATTTTTGCTTTTTTTTTTAAAAGGCAGTCTAAAGATATATATATATATATATATGTATATATATATATATATATATATATACATATATATATAGACATAACATAATTCGCATGCATTTGCTTGTCTAGGTCAATCTTTCTTTCTTTAAAGCAAATAGGAAGAACAGTTAACATGACATGATTTCACACCTCCCACAGGCCGCAGTCGATACTGCATTGTTTGACAGATTCTTCTCTTCAAACACAGGCAAGTAACCGCCATAATATAGGCCTACCATTACTTTTCTTTGAAATGCCCCCAATGTCATTCAATCTGACGGACACACACAAATACATGCAAGCGGGATACGGTCGGCATGAGCACAAGGTGCAAACACAGTTTGGTACAGTTTGGAGCTCAGAACTCTTCGATATTCCTTGAATCTCAGCCGCAACTGTCAGCAGTAGACAATCATTTCGGTCAGAAACACATCCCAGTCTGGCCGTGACATTCGAATAGACAATACATGGAATTGTGCTAGTGCAGAATAGTGGTACTGACTACAGAACATAGCACACATGAAACTTAATGCATTAGCAAAGCGGCCTTTTAGCAAACAACTCATCGTCAAATAGGTTGCAGCAATATGACCTAAATCAAGTTTTCGGTACCATGATAATATTCCACATCCTTTTCATGTACTTCATTTTCACTTTGAACACGTACAACAATTCACCATTGCATTCCTCTTATCTAACAGTCTTTTCATCCAAACGTTGGCCTTTTCTATTCACTTATCTCTTTCTTTTAACTCTTCCCTATAATTAGTCCCCATGTAATCGGTCTCAGGCGCTCCGCCGACATAGTGCTCAGCCGACAATCGTTCCTCCGACATTTGCTCCGCCGACAATTGTTCCGCCGACAATTGCTCCGCCGACATTTGCTCCGCCAACGGTTGCTCCGCCGACATTTTCTTCGAAGATACGACGTGTATCCTCTGCCGCAAAGTGCTCCACCGACTCTGCTGACGATTGAATTCTCAAGTACATTTAATGATATGTTTGCTTGTCATGAATTCAGTGCGAAACTATGATAGTCTGGCGATATTTAGATATCATTCAAAATTATTTTACACACTTGTAGTTTCTTTCATTAGTTGATGCTTTGAGAGAGTCGAATGGTTGTGGTCGAGTCAATAACCATCGATTCATTCGAATCTTTCATTGGTCACAGTATCCGAAAATGCTATGATTATCATAGTTACTAGTTCGATTAATTATCAAGCCATGGGCACGACACGGGTGTTAAAATCGATTCTGATTTTTTTTTTTTTATAAGTTTTTCGTTACGTCTGTAATACTCCCTACCAATCTTGAATTTAAAATAGAAGAACGAGCATCTGCGTGAGGTGCATTCTTTTAATTAACTCCCTCTCTCCCGTCCTAAGTCTAACTCTTTGTGTTTCTTGAAAATTATTACCAGGTGTTCACTATCAGTATTTTTTCTTTCGTAGTCGTAAGCATTTTGCCTCAAGAGACGTACATTATATTGGTTGCTATATAGCACTAAGTCTTGGTTGGTGGCATATAGGGTTTTTGTTGTTGTTGCTATTTTCCATCATACACGAGCAGGAAAAAAATGAATGACAGTCAAGAGTAGAAAAGAAAAGAAGGAAACGCATGTTAAGCAAACCATCTTTGACAGCATTACAACAATTATGAATGCTATCGCTAATCAAAATAATCATTGCGTCCTTTGCTAAGCATTCACAAACACTGTCATCATTAACTCAGTATATATCATAACTCAGTACCAAAATCACACACTCCAATGGATATGAGATGCACACGTATAGAAGTAATAGCTCAAAGCGAAACAGCAAAACTTCTTCGTAGATACTACAACACTACAACACAAATTGCTGATACATGAAATTGTACAATGCTGATACATGAAATTGTACAAAAATAAACACAACGCATCACTTAAAAAGGATGACTTTACTTCAAAATGAAAGGGAAAGGATGAAGTAATTTCAAATGAGAGAAGTTGTACCAAAAGATGATAAAAAGGAGTATGCACGCAGGGGAACATCATGGGTATCATTCCGAGCCAGCAAAACAATACTGAGGTTCTTCTAGGGGACGACATTTGTTTTGATTTGTTTCGTTCAAATAACATGTTGCCCGATCAGACGTAACTCGATCTCCCGGCTCAACTGACAAGCAATAAAGAAATGATGATAATAATACTGATGATAATAATGATAATGGAAATAATAATGATAATTTTTTTCATACTATTATTAGTATTATTATTATTATAAACGAAAGAAAATAATAACAATGATATCAATGATCACTTTATATCATCAAAATTATTTGGGGACAAAAAAGAACCCCTTTTTTGGCCTTTTTTTTTTTAAACTCAGGATCGATCTAAATAACTGTGTCGTGCCCTTGACCTGATAATTACTGGAACCACTAACTTTTATTTATCACAACATTTTCTAATTCTACAACCAATGAAACATATGAATGAAGTGATGGTTACTAATTCAGATGTACTCCAATTTCATCTCTTTCGAAGTATTGATTAAAGGGAGGGTAAAGTATTGTTTGGAGATGAAGATTCAGCTCTCAACTCTTTGCGAGATACTTAAAAAAATCACTCTATGAAATTTTAAAAAGAATACAATTCTTTGAGGAATTAAAAGCTTATTTTTGATGAAAATCGGTCTTAAAATGGCTGAGATGTCCCAAAAGAAAGAAAAATAAAGCAATCCTAATAAAAGGTGGGTCCCACCTTTTATCAGGATCGCTTTGTTGTGGCTATCCCAGCCAATTTTTATCCAGTATCACGTTGAATTCCTTTTAGAATTTTATGCTCTTTCATATTTGATAAGAGGTTTATCATTATAAAAAAACAAACAAACAAACAAACACTGGTAACCCGAAGTCCCATCTCAACCGAAACTACACCATCCTTTTAAAAAGAAACAATATTTGTGCAAAATGATAACTAAATAATTAACATTTAGATGTCGCAAGACTAACATAGTTTCACACAACATTCATAAAAAGCGAAGATCCTTAAATCAATATCGCTTGAAATTCACTTGAGAATTTGATCTTCGTTAGAGCATAAATACAGTACTTGCCAGGGGAGCAAATGCCGTATCCTCGAAGGAAATGTCGGCGGATTATTGTCGGAGGAGCAATTGTCGGCGGAGCAACTGTCGGTGGAGCAATTGTCGCCGGAGCAAATGTCGCGGAGCAAATGTCGGCGGAGCATTAATGTCGCGGAGCATTTGTTGCAATATTCGGAGCAATTGTCGGCGGAGCATACACTTATGTCATGGAACTTATTCAGACACACTCTGGAGCCATAATCAGTACTCGGGAAGAGCGCGCACCCCGGATCCAATGCGTTTCTGGGTTCCTGTCACACCTGCGACGGCGCGTTCGCTTGTGCTTCAGCGGACCAACGGCTGAAAAGTCCATCCAGAGCAGCATTTCAGTCGAGACACGTTGGGTCCGCATCGACGTTTCCATGGAAACCGCGATACCGCTTTAATCGGCTCGCTCCGCTCATCACCGCCGACGTCGTTGCCACCTATTGTTTTATCTTCTTCTTTTTTTCTTCCTTTTTCTTTTACTTTTTGCCGATGCTCCGCATCATCAACGTTCAACTTCGTCGACAAAGACCTCGCGGAATGGTTGCCACCGTTAAAGGGAGAAAACTTCATTTTTGGTCCGAGCTTAGCGAGCGGAGAGGGTGAGGTTCTCGCTAGTGTGCCCCATCATTTTAATATCATCTCACACCATTACGTATTCTTGGACTCCTGGATCCAAGTTCTAGATTAATCTCAGTAATAGTTTAAAAGCGAAAGCGGTCTCAAGTATAAATTCTTTTGAATCTAATCTAAAGAAATTCTTTAAAACTTATATGAGGAAAACTATAATACAGCCATTACAGGAAACTAGGAGACACCCTGCATGTTAAACTTTAAAAACCCATCTTTTGAATAAGGCTACTTATGTTTGAATTATGCATGTTATGATTACTACTTTGTAACGCGCAGTATATAGAGTATATCATTATAGTAGTTGCGCAATTAATGTCCTTCATTACAATTATTATTATCGTTGTTATTATTTTCATCATTATTATTACCATTATTATATTATCTTTAAACGTAATAATTCTATCATTGATAACCTCACATCAATAGCAAATATTTTCAACCATTATTATTATTATTATTATTATTTTTTTTTACAAACAGGGAACCATCTTTCTGAAAATATTCCCAAGAACCGTAAGATGTTTTCTGATCTCCTACAAATGCCCAATCCCAGCTCTTTGGGTTGTTGTTTTTTTTTTGTTACCTTACGCAAAAACGAACAAATAGATGTAATTCAGAATTTTGTTCTTTTTATTTCTTTTGTTTTAGCAAAGAATAAAGGGGGGGGGGCACCCGGTGCGCTCCCCCCGGATCCGCAACTGTTAGAAGAAGTTGTTTATAAACTCAAGACCACTGAAGTTTTTTTTTTTTTAGATATTCATCAAATCACTTCTGATTATCAATTTGTTTTTCGGCTAAACATAATACATGGCATGCAATCTTTACCTCACTTGATAAAGTCTCAAAAGCGGTTGATAAATTCTGTCATAGTATGATGTCTTCCTGGACCTCTCCAAGGCTTTTGATACCATCGACCAAACTGTACTTCTTCATAAATCATCCCACTATAGTATTCGAGGAAGGGCCTTGGAGTGATTCAGGAGTTGCCTTACTAATCGCAAATAATTTGTTTTTTATTACTGGTCATTACATCTATTATGCAAAATGTCAATTGTAGTGTACCTCAAGGAAGCTTGCTTGGACCCCTTTTATCTGTTCTTTATATCAACAATATGAGTATTAAAGTTATCAAGTATTCCTTCTTTTTGTCTTTTTTATTCGTTCTTTTTCTCGCTGATGATTCTACTCCGATCCTGAAATATGTATTGATTCTTGATAATAAACTCACTCTTGGAATCTACACATTTATATGTCGCATCATCTCAAAAAATATGAGTGTTGTAAATTAAGTCAAATTTTTATTTTCCTACAAACGCTCTTTTAATGTCATACTTTACTTTGTTGTTACCTTACTTATATCATGGCACACTCTTCTAGGGAAACACTTATTCCTCATATACAGAAACCATATCATTACTACCGAAAAAAACCCTTCGTATTATTTGTATCGAATCATGGAGATGCCATACTGATGATCTATTTCCTGAAAAGTAACACTTCAAGGATCAATGATTTCTATTGTTTTACCAATCTATGTACAGATTTTCCAACCATTCTATCCCTCTTGCTGTATTCGATTCCACACTCGTTAAAAACAAAACTGTCTATTCATATTTCCTACCCGGCAATCCTTTTTCTTCTTCTTCTTCTTCTGATTAAGTCTGCTTCCTTCAATAGGCTGAAGATTCTTGCAGACTGTGCTGTTTACATTATAATACAGTTTATTTACAGATATTTACAAACACATAACAAATTCGGAGAATTTGAATCCAATGAATTTCACTTGCCTTTGACTAGAACTATTTGTTTGCCAAATGTATATTCTCTCTTTCTGACCCCAACATAAACGGTATAAAAGAAGCTTTGTGTTTTAATACTTTCATTCTTAAGTTAGATAATTGTTTTCAGAAATTCCTGGACAGTGTATATAGCAGAATGAGTTATATTCTTGTAAGCCCTATTTTCAAGTTTCTTCTTTTTTTAAATCATTTATCATCTCTTATGCAATTTCTTCGAATGTTAAGAGAAAATGTTCAAATGTCACAAGTTTCCCCATAGTTGTTCTATTAAATAATTTAGTTATCTATCTAAATGAAACTCAGTTTAAAGAAAGTGAGCATTCAATACATTTGTGATAAATATATTATTTGAATGTTGTTAAAAATGTTCATATAGTTATTAATTTGCCGTAATTATGTTTATATATTTGTATATTTGTATATTTGTATATTACACTCAACAAGAAGTTGATTCATACATATAGGGATAGATTAATTTCTTTTAATGTTATGTATATGTATATGTGTCTTTTGATATTGATATTGATATTGATGTTATATTGCTGCATATTTTAGTATGTCTATCATATCTATGTACACGTATCTATGTTTATGCATGCAAACAAAACAAATTTCCTTAAAATTGGACAATAAAATAGAATTGAATTGAATTTAAAATTTTCCCTCTTTTTTTTTTTTGCAAGGGAGTTGCCCTGTCTTTGCTTGTTTGCGTGTGTGTGTGTTTCTTTTTTTGTCTTTCTTTTACGTCTTCAAAGCAGTTTGTCAGATTTTGTTCAGCAATTAATCATTATTATTTTTGAGGAGATTGCAAACTGCAAACTCTGCTTTTTAGCATTCCCTCCATTTCCAATCAATTTTGAATTGGCGTTTGCCATAAAAGACATAACATTTATTTTATATCAATTCATAGTATGTTCCTTGAATTTGTGTATGTGTATCATATTGCTAATTATATTGCAATTGCTTTTTTGTTGGAAATGAAATAAATGAAACATGAAAAGAATCCTTTAACTTTATCTACAAGAATTCATCTAAGTCTCATTATCAAAGCTAACGCTTTGTATGATTAGACTATGAAATTGTAAAACCTTCCTGATTTGCTAACAGTTGCAAATGGACCGGAACATCAAACTTTTATCTTCTTTTAACATCAAACGTTTGCTCAATAGAACCGACCATCAGTCACTTTTTGTCGTAGGCATTTTCTTTTTACTTTCACATCACGATATCATTTTTTTCTCTCTCTCTCATTTCGTTCTTTTTCTGAATGAAAGCGACTTCATGTTGGGATTTGTCAGGGGTGTTTTTAAGGGCTAGTTAGTTGTCTATTCTTATGTAGTTTGTGTAAGTGAGTTTTGCATTTGAAATTGAAATCGCTGCATTTTCTCTTCCATAACATGTTGCAGGGGCCGTCACAGTAAATATTGTATAATTGGAAGAGCTTGCTTCCAAAAGGCGCTATATCCATTATTTTTCAATAGATTTAGCGCCTTTTGGAAGCAAGCTCTTCATTATGTAAGAGCATATTAATCATTTAATTTGTGTTATTATGTTTGGCGAACGCACCCTACAAGCATTGCTTCTTCAGCATTCATCCCCATTTCCAGCATTTTCACATACTCAGTACTTTCTTCCACTTCATCTTCACATACTACTTTTCTGTAAAACTTCTTATTTGTATACAATGTATTTCAGTTAGATGGTCAAAATGAATGAATGAAGGAATCATGCGCATTAAAGCACTGACAAATGTACATTAATTTCTTTGAAGGCCTGTTTCTCGTTTATTTGCGTGCGTGTGTGTTTTTGTGGGTTTTGCATTTCCATTAACTCAAATGCATTTTATCTTCTTTTTTTTTTTTGACGTGTAGCTATACAATCAATTTCAGCTACTTCATCCATGGGTTCTAACACCCATGCTATATGCATGAAATTAGACACATTATGTGCAATGAATATTCTACCTGCAAGCAATCAGGTGTATCGTATGCATTCGTTCTTTTTCCACAATATGACAATCTTACATCAAAATGTGTGTTTTATTTTTCTTTCTTGAAGTACGAAGTTTTGTGGCTAGAGCGAAATGATATAGATTTCGAAATTACCGAAGCGCTGTGCCAACCTACAATATTGACTCCTTACTGTTAAGGAATAGGTCAGAATCCAGATAATCACGCCAGGCAACATGTTGTGCGAGCTTGGAGCTCCGCAAACCGAACGATTTAGCCGGTTCCATTTACCCCACCAATCAAAGTTCCATAACCAGACGATCTGGTCGGTAAAAAAAGACCAAAAAAAAAAGCAGAGATTAGGGAAAAAAAAATCAACAACAATATCGACCCCTTTAATACATCGAATTGCAGTTTGTAAGTCGCGTGTGTTTATATACGCGCGTATTACCAGAGTGGTATATTGCGCGAGACAGACGGATGGGCGGACGCATTGATGTAATAAGACATAGCTCGCCAATGACATTGATTCATGGTACGAAAACAAGGGGCCTCGCCGAGTGATCAATTTACCGCCAAAGTGTTGAGGGGAGAGCCGACCTCTTAACACAAACATGGGGTGGAGACTTGCGCTAAGACTTGTCAACCCGCCTCCGATCATATCATCCATTCTATGCTCTTTCGACCACCCCCCCCCCTCCATTTCCTCAGTCCACTAGTCTTCATCAGTCTCATCTACAACCAGCAATTGAGTCAACCGCCTCCCCTTCCCCTCCTCAAGCAATATGGGACGCAAGCTCATAACAGGGTCGATGAATAAGGTACTTGTCTGAGCATTTTGTTATTGCTGTTGTCTTTTCTAATTGAATTAACCTTATACTTACGCAAACCGTGTACAATTATTGTACGTCGCGTATAAATCCTCCGGAGAATTAATTGCAGTATCTGTAGCAGTGTAGAAGTGTCCATAAGATATTCTGGTTCTTGTAATATAACTGTGACTACCTGTTTGGCTATTTCTCCCCCAATATGACTGCTAATCAAGTAATAGGCTACAAATACGTTGAACCAATGCTAGTGGCTTGTTGTATTATAACATGAAAATTATCCCAATTAAAATGCCAGCGACAGAAACTGTGAAATTATGAATATTCTAGAGACATAAAGTAAGAAGAACCGACTTCTATTATTGCTGTCGTTATTTTGTTTTTGTTATCGTATTCATTCTTACAATTGTTATGGCTGTGATCAGCATTAGTAGCATCATTGTTATCATCATTCACTTCCAACTTTCAACGTTCTTTCATTTAGTTCCAAGCTCATCATTTGGAAATAGTTCAGTGTTAGTGAATTATATCGCAATCGTACTGTGTATTGACCTCAATTTTACTGTTGAGTATGGAAAAGGGTCACCATGCTTCATAAAGCACGAATCGATGAGTGGAAAACTGTTATGCCATGCTATGCCATGCCATTGCATGCTATTCAAGTGGAAGGTGGCATGTTATGGTGTCAATGTTTTTGTTGTTTTGTTTGTTTTTTTTTCAGTAGAGGCGTACCATTCCACTTCTACTCTCCCTAGAAGAGGATTGAAATGAATTAGAATACTCAAGTGCTTGGCCCCTTGACGAGACCAGGGAGGTGGAAGAGATACCAAATCGTGCCTGAAGAAGAGTTTCCTAGACCGGCTCGTCCCTGTCAGCTCTCACCCCGTCACGTGATATTTCGTGTCATTTGCGAAGATGCCACCAGGAAGATAATAGGAAGGGGACCACCCCCCCCCAAAAAAAAAGAAAGATCATACCCTTCCATATGGCTGATTTGACACGGATAGTGACAATCCCCATGAGTCCCCAGTCAGACGGATCACCACAGGTTTCCAGAAGAGACTAAAGGAGAATGAAACCCAAATATAAAACAGTAGGGCCTATGTGAATTGAGGGGGTGCAGCAATGTTAGCAGAATATCAGCGAAGTTTGGGGAAAACTGAGCAATCCGTTAAATAGTTATGATTTTTAAATTTGTGGCGCGACTATCGCTAGATAGATGAGAAGACTACAAAACTTTGTGACGTCAAGTATGGATAACAATATAAAGTAAATGTGGAGAAAATTCAACACCTTTTCACATGTTTAGCATTTTTTTTTTCAGAAAGCAAGGGGAATATCACGATTAACATTTCAGTAGCAAAATGAAGGGATGTATGGTACTTTTATCAAAACTATATGAAGTTTTGTGGAATTGTGGAAAGACAGTCATCAGAAGTAGTTGCTTGATTTTGATGGTGGGAAATACAATATGACCGCTCTTCGACTAATATGAAAACTATGCAAAACACATGAAAAGGTCGATTCCGAACACCACGATTAAGAAGCACGATTAGATACGATCTGTCGTGTTTTGCTCCGATCATCACGATTAATGATAAATCTTGTTTATTTAACAACAAAGATTAATTAATCAATTAATCATGATTACTCAACAAGGCAATCGAATGATTATCATCTTCCTAAAAATAGAACTAGTTTTGGCAACAGAAATTTCATGTTCACGGGTCCTAAGCTTTGGAATTCCTTTGATTATTCACTGAAATAAGCTAAAAGCTTTAATAGCTTTAAGTGTAAGCTCACAAAAAAAAAAAATCTTGGTAAGGATTAATAATTGATTTCATGGTATAATGTTTTCTAGAAGTATTTAAATTTCGTATACTCGGACGGATATTTTCTGTTTCATTCTTATTCTAATGACACTCGGTAATGCACTTTAAATGTATTTCCATACCAGAGTTCATAATCAATCAAGACCTGTACAAATGTTTTCGTTATAACACTTTGCCTTTTCTTTAATTTTACATTTGTATGTATTCCGTAGGGGCCTACATTTTACAAGCAGTGCTTCTTAGTAGTCCCCTCCACGTTTGTGAAATATGTATATATATATATAATTATAAAATATCACGATTTTTTTTTATAATACTTTGTATACATAATTATAATGTCTACTATGTGGAATATGAATAAATTTCAATAAATTTCATCTTGGTCGTAAACACTTTTTGAACCGTCAATTTTTATTTTCTACGATCAACGTGATTGCCAAGACTGATCTGAAGATCTGATAAGACCACCACGATTCGAATCGTGATAGTGGGAATGTGGCATTACATAGCAACAATGCGAAAATTACGTCATCGAATAAGACCTTGCATGACAATTTATGTTTTACTACACTGACGCCATTGCTCATTTTGCTTCTTAGATTTTTTTTTATTGACAAATATCATCGATAAATCCATTTCACGTTGTTTTTCGTTAAAATTGACTCAAATCCCGAAGCTTTGAAATGAAGAGTTAGGCCACGATCCAGAACTTGATATAGAATACCTCTACGGTTTTGAGTTGGGTTTTTTTTTTCCCCCATTGGTTGTACTGACGCCCTCAGCGACTGAACAGCTACAGTGTAAAGCTGATGTGTCACGTTTGAAATGCGATCGAGATCGACGTTGCTCGCACACACACACACACATACACACACACACACACAAAAAAAAACAGCACCTAAAACAAAAACCAGTGATAAGATGCGATACCGCAATAACACATTGTACAATGAGACCAACTTTACTACGCTTGTTTGAATGTCTTTAAATTTTGGCGTTGAAGATTTCGTACGATTGGAAAAAATATCGCTTGTCTGTCCACAAGTTTCAGGATTTTTTTCCCAATTGCGTACCTTCGACGAGCAAAAATATTGTCGTCGAAATGATAATTCGTGACCAATGATATATTGAGGGTAAATTTTTATCCTTATTGTACATAACGTATTTCATCCCTTAAAAGAGTGATACCGTGTTGCGAACCATGAGATTCAGGCCGAGGTGTAAGTCTTGCATATTAGTTAGGATCATGTTAGTGAGACATGAAAGGCTGGTTGTTTCAAGACCTAGATGGCCTCGCAAAAGTGCACACTGCACTTAACCTAAAAAAAAAAAAAAAAAAAAAACTGTGCTCCAAATGTAGTATATATATAGATTCGCCGAAATGAACAACTGTGAATGGCAACTGATCTCCGGATAAACGGGCAGTGCCAAATGGCAGTGATGAGGTATCAATCACCTTAAGATTAACATGACTGGTGATTTGCCGCTCTGCTACGCTCAATTTCACAAATCGGGGAGAGATCGGAGGGAGGGGGCGGAACCCTAGAAAAAAGGGCATACAATACACTCGCTGACATTGGTGGCAGGGTTTCACGAAGCAATGGGGACACAGGGGTCCTGGTAAGACAAGGGACGTACAATACACATTTGCTAGACTTTATCGCTGTTTTTGCCTTGTCCGCGCTCGCATGATAATCATAATGTTTCTATCGGATTCTATCTATCTGTCTGTCTGTCTGTCTGTCTGTCTATTCATCTGTCTATCTACGTATATTATGTATAGTATATAATATGTATCTGTGCATGTGTGTGCATTTGGGTGTGAAATTCTTTGTTGATAAAAACTGTAGGAACTATTCAATTCAATTCAATTCAAAAAATTATTTTCATATTTCGACAAAACATAACAACATACACTTCACTCCTTTTGTGACAAAGGAATAATGAAGACGATACATTATGATATGATCGCATCATCAATCATCAAAGCGAACAATATCTAATGTATGAAAAACGGATGGACCCTCTAAAAAGACAATGCTTGTCGTATGCGGGGCCCCTCTGAAGATGAAAATCAGCACAGAAATATAGTTTCGGAAGCCCATTAAAGAGACACGGAGTATATGACAACAGAAACAACAAGAAGAAAAATAACAATAATATGAAGCAAGGCCGGCACGATAACAAAACTACAGGACAATATGAGAAAAGGCTGTCATGACACCAAGACAACAGACAGACAACTATTAGAATAAGATCAAGAATAACGATTGTGATATAATTATGCTGTTTATTCATTGTTTCTTCTGGCCCTGTTTTTTATGAAGAGTTAAAATTGATTATATAGTTGATTTCAACTGTAAGTCTTTGGCAGCCTGTGTAGTAAGGAAATTTAAAATCGATTTTATCTTTTGATAAAACGAGGCCCTGCATTGTTAGCATTTCTCCTCAACATCCAGGGCCTTGCTGTAGTCACCAAGTTTTGGTGTAGGTACCGTGGTCATGAAGGACAGCGTGCATTAGACATTGGATCCTTGCCTAAACAAAATTAGAACTCGTGATCCCCGACTTCACAATCGGGAGCCTTCATTTAGTGCGATGGCAGCCGTGCTGCCAGACGCATGGCTTCTCCTTTCCCTCCGTCTTTTTACCTAGAATCTTATCTATGTTTCTTGATCAAGTCCATCTATCCTTCATCTTCTTTTGTTATGTCGCTATCTCATGGCCCATTGTCTGTTCATTGGTGTGACTTCTTTATCTTCAAAGCTTGTCATTGAAATGTCAGTGACCGAAAAAAAAAAATCCCCTTGATCTTAGTTATATATTCACCTGTTCATCCCATTTCATTTTGTGTGATATCTGTTAATGGCACCACGCTTATTCCACTCCTTTTGAAATATACAGTTGGTTTATGATATTCATACGTCACATACTACTTGTCTCCTAATGGCGAACACATTTGTGTGATTTTATGACCTAGTCAACGGTTTCAACAATTAGTTCCATGAATATTACTTTTTTTTCCAAACTGTACATGTAAGATTGTTTTATTTTGCCTGCGTATTATTCTTTTAAATTGACAGTAATGAACAATTACTGGGAACGGACAAAGAAGTTATTAGAAAGTGAAGAAATGCGAATGAATACAATTATAAATCAAATTAATATAGTTGTGATTCAAACTACTGAATATTATATCAAGATTTTGATATCATGTCTAAACCGTTAAAATAATGTCCACATAAAGGCAGACACATCCGCTGCTGAAACTTTGACGTTTAATTCTATACACAAACTGGTAATATGTATGATATACAGTTAATAGGATGTATGATTGATTCATGTTCATATAATATCGTTTGTTGAAGGCAGACCGTTTTGAATCATAGATGACTTTCCCTGTAAGTTCTCCTATAACTTGGTGATGACGTCACGACGAAAGATTGTTGGTAACTCTTTCAAGCATGATTTACATGCATGCACAGATGACGTTTCAATCATACACTAACTGGCAAGGGTAAAATACGACGTATGAAACTGTTGCTCATGTCGATGTTGATTTTGAGGTCTCCTACTCAAACTCTCTCTCTCTCTCCCCCCTCTTTCTTTGTACATCCGGCTCTAATACTCTCCCTCTCACTTTCCGTTTCAGTTTCAGTGACTTCGATGAATTAGAGAGATTAAATCACGGTTTGAAGGCTGTCAGTCATCGCGCGAGGCGTGATGAATTTTGAGAACGTCAATGAAATCAAACTGGCTCATGAGTTGGTGAATGGACAGCGTCGCTCCGGACAACGCGCCGTGCTGTAGCCCCACGCTGCGCCGCGCATTGTGCGTGGCATTGCCAATGAGAGCGGAAACGGAAGTACAACCTGCAGTTTACAAGGGTCACGCAGCGGGGGCAGGGGTCACGTTGTAAATAGCACCTGTTTCAGGAACTGCACGTACGGACGAAGTCACCGCTGGAACACAAGACCTCTTCACTCTGTGACTATCCTCTTTCTGACACATACATACAAACATATGTCTTCCATTCCTATATCGGGTTAATTGCTTGTCAGTTATAAAAAAAAAAGTGCACTGAGACCAAAGAACGGTGATAATCTTTTCAAAATAATAATCATCTCACATCATCTCACGATTTTGATTTGTTGTTTTAACTAAAAGTTCAACAACTATCAAAGCAGCAGTCTGTACCTGCAGGTGCCGAAAAACATTAGAAATTGCAGCTGCAGAAATACAGGACACCAAAAAATCTTATCGTTAAAATATGTAGTCCCTATAACTTTAGGCATAATGCCCCGATATTCATTTATTTCCTTTGACTGGACTTGCAAGAGGGCATGAACTTGATAGGCTCCCACAGAATCACTTGAAGCAGAATGAGTTGTCATCGCATAGGCCTACAATTCATCGATCAATCTGTGTAAATCAGTATATGGGGAAACAGGTACACACATTTATAAATAAATATGTATGTTAAATAAATATAATTTATGAACAGAGTGAGCGAGTACAGATACTAATAGGTAGAGCTTACCCCTCTGTCAAGTGCTAAAAAATGAACATGGAAAGAATATCATAGTGTCTATAGTCTGACAGCGTATCAAGAAATATGTTGCAGATTTTGACCTGTGGTTATCACAAATTCTCATTGAATATAAGGACGAGTAAGACTAAATAGTTTATTAGACGTACCCGAGACTATGCTCCGAAATAAAGAAGAAAAACAAATCCTTAACATTGATATAGGCATCCAGGACAGTGAAGTGCGAATAACAGTTTGTTTGTTCGATTTGTTTTTATTTTCCTCATTGTTATTGGAACACACTGTCCTAAAAACACGGCTTTTAAGAGTTTTCTCGTCTTCACCTTTCCGGCGAGCAAATTTGATGTCGTCCTTATTTGACTGAACAGAAAAGGATTTTTTGGGCATAATCCTCTACTTCCATGTTGTAAATTCAACTAATGCAATGTTTTATGAAAGTTAGTATATCGTCTGATCATTTCATTATCTCAAACATGTCTGATGATTATATCAACTATGTGAACATGTTTTATGATATATATGTTTTTTTTTTTTACATTGAAATTTCTCGATGTCATGTTTATTTGGGCTACATCTACATCTGTGTGCATGATATAGAGAGTGTATATATGTGCACCTTGATCACTCTCTTTCATCATTTAAGCTCAAATTTCTGAGGCGAAATTTGACAGAAAAATAATACTGGAAGAGTACGTGCAAATTACCTAAATATGACCAGATGATCGCCATTGTTCTGCCAAACTTATCGTGCTCAAATTCGAGTGGGATTTATCTGTATGCTGTCAGGAGGCCTGGTGGTCCCGATGGCTACAATACGGTTTATGACTCGAAGGGTCTCCGAATTCCACACCACGAGAGCTGCAGACGCCTCGAAAGACACGGCTGAACGTGATGAGGGGGCTGAAATGCGAGAGGAGGATGTGTGCACATAAACCGCGCGGGGCTCGACTGATGGGCGTAATGATGCGAAAAATCGCACACAGATGGCGAGAAAATCGACGGAAAATGAAATATTAGAGGGATAATGACAACAAAACAAGAGCGATCCGTTATGCGATCACTGACTATCGTCGGACAATGATAACGCACTTTCTTCAAGCTCGTTCTTTGTAGATTGGCCTCTTCATTCCTCCTTCCCATTGTTTCGTCTTCCGACGTTTTAACCTCTCGCGCTTTGCCAAAGTTCGGCGTATTTGTGTCTTACAATTGACATAGATAGTGCACATGCACGTATCGCATGACCTAAAAGAATGCGACAGAAAAGGAAGCGGTGGCTCCATTTCTAAACTTATTATCATGTGATATTCTGCTCACCTACCGAAGAAGACCACCGCTTCTTTGTTTCGAAACAACCATTTTCGTTTGCTTACGTTTTATGCGCAGGTGAAGATCAATAATTTCAATGAATCACTGTCCTAATAAAATATATAGTTGCGCCGTAATGCATTACAGAAATACTTGATTTAGATCTTGACCCCTCTGCCATCAGAAAGCAACGAGATTCATTCAAAACAAAACTTTCTTGAAAATGGACGAGGGGAGACAGTGTATAAGATGTGCTCCAAACAAGTCAATTAATAATTATGCACGTACACCAGACATGATGTGTGCATATATGTGTCTATGTGTATGTGTGTGTTTGGCCAGAGAGAGAGAGAAAGGAAGGGGGAGGGGGGTTCATAGATTAATATTAGCAGAACTTCACTAAAACAAACAATATATTTTTGTTTTATGAAATCCTTTCATTTATTTAGGTATTGTGGATCAGTTTTGCGCGTTTTGATTTTTTAATATATTATTTTGAGCTATGAAGGCAATATGATCGTGTTAAGCATCTTTTGGTGTCAAGTGTTTAATTCTAACTATTGATAAAAAAACAAAGTTTAGTGTACATAAGTTTGAATTGACGTTTGAAGGAAGTTTTGCCTTTTCACATTAACGTCAATTAAAACTCTTTGAACGCATGGCACCCCTCGGTGATAAATGACGGTGGCCATGGTAACGTTTGTGACTCAATATTTTACAATTAATAAACTTGAGCGTTTGTCTTTAAGTCCTGATTCAAAACGATTTCACGTATCTTTTCAGCCATCTGTCGTAACGGCAAAACCTTATTCGCAATGACACTTTAAGGCTGCGGAACAGACTGATACCCCGTCGAAGCACAAACAAGGCGCTCGTAGCTGCCTCCCACTCCCTCTTATCATGCCTTTTGAAAAGTCAAACGCGAAACATGTCGATAATGGTCTCAATTAGGCGAGAGTTTTTTCACGTTGAATAATCAGTTCTCAAAAGGCAGAAAATTGAAACATTTTACAGCGTTTGAAGCTGCCAGGCATCTGTCCAGTCTGATTATGATGATAAAATCAGAACATTGGGGAGAGACCGGGCCTCAGTTTACTTGTCAAATTGGCCCATTGTGTCAGGTTTAAAAGCTCATGAAGCACATCGAAAGGCTATTCGGCGATATCAGTCAGGCATTATTTATTCAAAGAGGAGAGCCGGCAGCGGCGGATTTGTGGAGACTTGACCGGAGTCCCAATGCTCACAGGGAGCAGAACGGCTGAGGAAGAAGGGAGATGGCGGAGCGGGTGAGGGATGGGTGGGAGGAGAATGAAGATCGTATATTAGGTATAACTGTCAAGTGAAACATATGTGGGTTGGATGTCCATATGCCAGGCTTTTGTCGTCAAAATGTCTGGTCTGGGCACGAACTCTCTCAAGCTTCGCTGCTGCCAGGCCGCACCTGACAAAAGCTTTGCTTTCCAACGCACTTCTCTTGCTCATAGTGCCCGCTCTGTCACACGCACCTAGCACGATTGAAAAGTAAACGAAGTGGCCGCCCACCCGTCCATGCTGCAGCCAATCGGCACTTGATCAAACTGGCTCTAATGATCGGCCACACATGAAACTAATTCGCCAATAATTGGTCCAAGTAGGCGGCCGAGTCGCGTCGGTTGCAGGTGCGCTCTAACTCAATAACATTCAATTGTACATATAAACCTAATTCAGCCTCTGTTACTCTATGTGTTTACCCCAAAATACAATGGCTCTCGCGAGTTGGATGCAGCTGCAGTCATAAATTACTGGCCGCGGTAGAGCGTGATAAGGGCACAGCTCATCTGTTTTCGGCTGGGCAGGCTTGGGCAGGCCGTCCAAGCGGCACCCATCGCCCGCCCGCTCGCTCCCCGGGCCCTCAAGGCCTGGCAACGTCTACCTATTGACGCTGCTTCTTTCCCAAAACAACATCAAGCTCGCGAAGCTTGCGATAAGAGCACGAACGGTGGTAACGCGCTTAGCCTAGGGTGGGTCTGAGCCTCGCAATCGGCACGGGGCTGGGCGCGTGTCGGCAGTGTCTCGATGTGATCCGGCCGAACCACTTTTTCTTTGTCTTCGTCTTCTTTCCTCTCTCTTACAGCTATTTCAAGCTGACATCTTGCTCTGTAGCATTGATTAAAGTGAAATCTAGCCGTGCAAACTCTTACCCCCAGATTTCCCTTCTCTGCTTCTTGACGAGAGAGCCGCATGCTCCTTGCTTTTGTGAACGTCTAGTCGTGAGCATCGGGCCCATTATATCGTCCTCACCCACTTGCCTTTCGCTCCATCAGATTATTAATCTTATTTCCACACCTTTTTGCAATATAATTACTTTTTACTACATTTCGTGTGACTTGAAGCATAGCCCCGAGGTCTGAGGACAAATGTATAAGAGACGAAGAAGCCGATCTACAATTAATTTGGCGTAGTGCGAGCACAATCGCGCGGGCGCCGTTCGCCACAATCTGGCCGCTTGCTCTCATATTTTATGTAGATCGGTTTTGGCACGATGCTGCAAATAAATTTCAAATCAGCGCAAGATCCTTTGTTTCTTCGGCAAAAGCAGACTAAAAGCGAAATGACAAAGAGCGATGAATAAGTTGCCTTCCCTTGCACAGCAGATGGCTAAATTCTAGGCGCATAGGGGGGATGTCGCAACGACTGTTGTCGAAGTATACCGAACATTCATCCGTGAGAATTTTTCGGCATTTTGTTTTTATCGTCGTCTTTCGGCAACCTACCATCATTTCATTGGAAAAATTCTTAAAATTACAGAGTAAGAGTCTTCTAATATTGACCCAAGTCTGTGTTCATGTGAGTGATTTGCATTGATTAGAGTCTGACTATTTTTTAACAGGTAGCTGCAGCTAACAAGGGCCACGTGGTGTTGAAACGCCCGGTCAGGACCCACGTGTCTGCTTAGGACGCTCGACGCCAAGAAGCCGGCGAGACGGCGTTCTCGCCTCGCTTTGTCAGACAGAGCCATTGAAAATAGCTTTGTAATTTTAACCGGCTTCTTATCGCCTCTTCGTTGCATGCTTCCCTTTCATACTTGCTGAGGATAGGGGTAGTCTTAATTTTGGACGCAGGTTGCCTCGTCTTGTTTGTATGCCAACGGGGCGCGGGGCGGTACCCGGCTGAAAGCCCGGCATGATTCTCTGGTAATGTGACTTATTGAAGTGTTTTCAGCGTCGCACGAGTCGCTAACCGCCATGCTGCTCCGCTCTTGAAATCACCGAAACTCTTGACAGCCTCCCTACCCCTACCCCACGAACATGTGCCGCTCTCCCACCGGGCCCCTCTCTTTCCCTTTCTAATTAATTATCACTTCCCCGAAGACATTATAGCGCAAATCGTACAAAACAGAGTTAAATAGGATATTTGTCTATCACGTTTTATTTTTTCTTGCAATTTTCCTACACTTTATTTTGGAAAAATCACATATTTCCACATGCTTCATAATCATAGCTACGCCATACGCGCGAAATTGATATGACGTAATCATGTATTATGACGTAACCATGGGTGTGACGTAATCGTATTCAATTGAATGAAGGGGTGACGAAGTCAACAAGAATGTGCAAATTTCATCAACTAAAATTTTCTTCTCTGATCTAATCTTGAAATACAGAGATTGCTTGGAGAGGCAAAGTTTATGCAAAGTCAAGATTTAAATAACAGCTATGTTGTAAGTCCTTTTTTAGTCTTTATGAGGTCACAGGTCAAAATATTGACTGTTTTTTGTGAATTCGGCAGACTATCTGCGAGGGTGACGAGTTTTATCAAATTTCGTCACCCTGCCAGTTGAGTATAGACAAAATGGTTTTAATTAAATTAATGTCTAATTCAAACAAAATTTTCTGAAAATTATGAGATAATTCCATCTATGGGACAAGTTGTGGGTCGTTTGTTATAGTCTATTCATATGCAAATGATGCATTACGTCATCCAATTCAATACATTCCTCTGATCAACGGTATCTGTATTGGAAGAAATGGGTTGTTATATGCTTAATCACGATGCTGCCTCTTTGCTTAATTTTTGTTCAATTTTTCATTTTGCATTGAGTTCGAGTAATATTATTTTACAGAATAATCACAAAATTACTATTAACTTTGGCCTTATCAAAGTCTAAGGTGATGACGTCACAATGGTTGAAGGTGTAATCTATATGAAAGTCACTCCTTTGATCTATTGTTGACGACAGTGCCAAATACAATACGCGAATACTACAGGAGGCTTCAAAACGATTCTTTTTTCTTACTAATTTTCGAATTCTTTAGGTAAAAATACATCATCAACCCAAAAGCACGTTGATGATTGGCAACTGCAATTGCAACGAAGAACTGCATAGGGTCGCCACGAGTTAGCTAATGTTACGTAATCATAGAGAGAACAATGGATGAGTACATACTTCTGGAGACACACGCTCCGTGTTCGTGATGACGAAGTCAAAGTTGGAAAAGGCGAAGTAAAAAAGAAGAAGAAAGAAATCTTGAAAATGTTTAGCTGTATCTGCACAACAGTGCGACCTCACAAAACTGCAGGCACATTCGTGAAATGGTTTTTCAATTGCTATCATAGTAATAGAGTTGACAGGACAGCTCACTAAAGTGGATGGGTAGTTCATCAATTATATGGATGACGACTTTTCCAGAATTTCGAAAATCGAAAGAACATTTCCGATCTTTTTCGCAGATTTTGGATTAAATCGCGGGGAAAATTGTCGGCATTAGGCGCTGCTATCGTAGGTGGCGTTGTCTGCACTAACGAACACCAGCAGGAAGTAAAGTGAATAATGTGTAAGGGTACTGTGACGTCACAGGCCAATTACAAGCCTAATTAACAAGTGGGTGACGAAAGTTCCACAAATTGCTGAAAATGTGGTTGACGAGATTTTAGTGACGATGAAATAAATGTTTAGCATTCAGTATCATAGCGGAAAATAATCTCTTTTGAACTCGATTTGCACAAGACAGTAATAGGTAAGCTGTGAAAGAGAATTTCTTTCACATAATTCACCACTTTATTATGTAACATTACGTAATATCATAATAGTGTTCCCAAAACATTGAGGGTGACGAAATCCGGTAAAATCAGAGACTTTACGAAAATTTTGACAAAATATCCTAGTAATCTTTGTAAGATCCTGTCAACCTCATCGCCAATATGTGATCCCTTTTGCTTGTAAACGACATGGGTATATTACCATCCTTTGTTAATCTAATTAGCATAATTGCTCTATACATTTTGTTGTATTACGTAATTTCCTATCTTGTAGTGAGGGTGACGAAAGATACCGGTTTGCATTCAATCTTTGTGGCAAGAATCGACATTTTGCGGCAGCAGTGTCTGGCTTTGAATATCAAACGGCGTCTTTTATCAAGGAGAGTTAAATACGATCCACATTAAAAAGGGGAAAACATGACTCTACGGGCATATCAGCCCCGCGACTTATTACGTAATATTAAGCTTCTGATATATCAATAAGCTACCATGAAGGAACAAGAAGCGAAATAACGCATTGCACAAAATCATCAGTTCATACTTTCAAAATTGAAAAAGCTAATTTTTCAACACGATCGTTATGTTTGGAGAAACTACGTGTTAGTACTTTGCCATACCATATGCATAATCACGTTCAATTAATGCCCATTAAGTGGTTACGTAACAAACTATTACGTAATTATATCAAATAAGTGATATGAGATATCTAGTAAAGAACGGAATGCCATTAAATGTGAGTTAATCGAAACTTGACGATGAAAGTTTTTGTGCTTTTCACTCAAAAATATCTCTGACGTTGAACATTCGATTCGAGCTCTTCACGTATAATGCTAAAATTGTGCATTACTGGTTAATGGTTCTACGGCATCTCTTCATAGTCAACACACATTCTTTCCTCGGGTAATCACTGTGCAAAAGGGTCACAGTAAAACAGAAATTGTTTCCACATAAGTGCTGATTACATTGCGATAGTAAAGGCGCTGGCATTTTCACTTCTTCTGCTAAAAGAAGAAGAAGGAGTAATAAAAACTTTTTATACTACCAAAAAAAGATATGCTCATACAAAGCAGTCTGACTAGATTTCCTTGGCCTAGATTGATTATTTGATCTTACCAGTGATGTTTTCTGTGTTGTGCTTGTTGTTGGTTTATATTTGTTTGTTTGTTTCTTCCTGGAAAGAAACCAATGTCGTTTTTAGTCTGAACAACAACAAAATCAAAGATCAAAGACTGTATTCCTTTAATGATCTTTGTGATCTTTGAAAGTTCTCTGCTGTCATAACAGGCTGAACGTGACAACATCGCAACGTAAACCAGGAGTTATATTTATGAATGCAATTGATCTCTAACATTAAATCCCCCAATAACATATAAGATAATGCATTAGCTCTTTAATCGACAATACGGTATTCAAAAAGCTGTGGAAAACGTAAAAGGCACAAAATACTAGGGTAAATACAAATGGATAGATTTGTCACGTTTTATAATAAGACGACTGGTATCATTGTTGTTGTTGTTTCGCCAGTCTTATAGATTTACAATAGACGTCACTGTAGCTCACTGAAGTATTCTGACATTTGTCTGCATAAGCTGTTGTTAAAGACAAAATACAGTGCCGGCGATGCGCAAAACTAGAAACGACTTAAAGTTGACAACAATCACTTGTGTGAGTGCGTGTTAGTGTGTGTGAGTTAGTGTGTCCGTGTGAGTTTGTATTTTACGTGTATTTGTCGTGTGTTAGGCTAATACGGATTCTTTTCTCATGGGAGATGGTTGCGCATCATATCAAAGGACTTCCTAGGCAAGCTAAAATGATTCAAAATAAATAATGGTTAAACAAATCAGTTTCTGTCTGTTATATTTTGAAAAGAAAATCACTAGAAGTCTTCTCGTCTGCGTGCAACAGTAGGTCTAACATGTATGAGAAAATAGTCGTTTTGTATTCCGCGATCAATTTGGCCTGAATCCATATGAAAGGATAATACTTAATGAGCCATGACAACGGAGATTGGTAATAGAGTGGCGCCTGTGGAATTGCATAAGTACCGAGTACTTGCGCGCTGGTCTACGCGAATACACATGGAGCTACGCCCACGCATCGAGCCGCACGGCCGCGCGCGCACAACAAAATGACCAACGCAACATGCACAGCACACGTTTGCATACAAAGCATGCATCAAATACGAAATTAAGCAAATTCAACTGGAACGAGGTGCAGAGAGGACCTGTCTGCCATATATTCCCTCGCCATCCCTCAGTAAGTCCGATGAAGGGGAGAACAAGAAAAGGGGAAAGGGTGTTCATTTTTTTTCCAGCTGGTCATGTCAGGAAACTGTGCAGAGAGAGAGAGAGAGAGAAAAAAGAAGAAAGATCGAGTGGATGAGAGTGAGAAGGAGAGACAGACATGGTCAGACGAATAGAAAACAGACAGACGGACTGACGGAGGACGGGGGGAGGTGGGGGGAAAGAGAGTGTAGGTAGCACCTTTACAGGTCCCTGGGTCAGTCGTAGAAAGTTTGCGCGTATTTGATCCTGAGGGAGGGAGGGCTCACAGCAGTGGCGGCTCTGCTCATCATTTCCTGGTCCTGACAACCTTAGTCTTTTGATGATGGACGGATTGACGATGTGATTCTGAGGGTCAGATTTGAGGGGGTTGACCTTCGGATGTCCGTTACTGGTCCAGCGTGCTCTCTCATTACCTGTAGGTGTCACAATCCCTTCACCAAAATGACAATGCGTTACAACAAGAGAAACAAAGGTTAGACGAGAATTGATGCCATTCTGATTGTCTCTTCAAGGAAGTCGACAGGAAGAAGTTTAAATATTTGCTTAGCTTTGAAGGCCAGAGCAACTTTATCCATAACTTGTGGACACTCTTCTTCCGTGTTTACATTTCCACGTCTCAAAAGAACCGAGAACCCCCTCCCCCCCCCCCAAAAAAAAAGACTCAAGTGGTTAAAGTCGAAAATAATCAATTGATATCAGTTTTAAAGTCAACGAGCTTATATTCAATGATTGTGTTATGACAAATCACCATTCCTTTATAATTTCACGTTCTTATGAAACTTGTAAATTTTCCATTAACTTTGGCGATAAAAGTAAGATGAAAACAGAGTTTTGCACCCTTGATATTTAGTCTTTTTGTCATCTTCAAGAGTAAAAAAAAAGAAAAGAAAAAAAACAACACAGCTAAACCCCAAACACAATGCACAATTCACCTATTAAAATGGAAATAAAATTAATTTTCACCTGGTATCAGTTATAACGTCCAATTAGAAAATAAAAAATATTGTAATGGTTAAAAGAGATAAAACGCAAACATTAATTGGTTAAACTGTATCTTGTCATGTCATCACTTATCAAGTTTATCAAATACGTTCGTCAGCACTCTTGTGTTGCGAAGCTTTTTTCTTGATCTTGTCTAAATAGTATTTTGTCAAAACTTTTATTCGGTTTATAAAATTAACTACCAACTGCGTTTGTTCAAAGTGAGGTTTATGTTATATCTTATCCCATTATTCTTTTTTTACGGCCGTGTTAAAATATTATTGTGATAAACAAACCCCACTCAGAAGTCCCCTCTAGATTCATCTATTAAACTTTACTTTATGTTATGTCTTGCCTTGTACTGCTTACAAGGAGATCCTTTAACGGTGCATTTTAGCTTTGCCAAAAAGCCACTATGATTTCAAACAGACATTAGTTCGCTGCGAGTGAAACAAATAAACCACACCAAAATGTTTGAAAATCGTAAAGACCAAACCTGGTGATTGATCATGAACACATATTAGTACCCAAATAAAACTTGAAAAGTAAAGTGATTATCATATCTACATGGCAAACGAAGTTTATCTTCCGACTTTTACTCATGGCCTAGCCATCATCCCCACGCCCCCTCCCCCCTTTCATCTTCACCTCGATTAGCCGCAACCAACACTATCAGACTCCACTCCTCATCTTGCCCCGCCTATTTCGTTGCCATGGTCACGACTGACTGTGCTATCTTCTCATCAAAACATGTGCGGAGACGAGTACGTAGGCTACGCGGCTTTCGAGTAGGTGAACGGCGTGCCCTGTCGTGTGGCGGCGAGTCCAGCACGCATATCATGTGCAACGAAACATTGAGAACGAGAAGAGGAATCGATGTGATTCGTGGTCAACTAAAGAGGGCGTACTTTATAATCGCTCGGCATGTAAATGGTACTACAAGTGCAAATTTGTACTGATATTGAAATGACATGGCAAACGGTAATGGAATGAAGAGAACTTTAAATAATGATAGCTAACGTAAAATAGACCACTTCTGTAATGTTCATAAATCATTGTGTTTCTTTTCATACAGCCTAGTAAAGAACTACCTTATTCGCCTGTTGTCTCTGAATTCACTTGGTATTCATCAGTTGTTGATAGGTAGGGCAAACCTTCGACAAGCTTTGTATATAGTAAGGGGTCTCCACGACGCGTCGTGGAGACCCCTCTTTGCGGAGACCGGTGGCGACCTGCCGGCGATGATGTGGAGACGTCGCGGCGACGTCCCGACGACTTCCGGGAAAAGAGTTGTCATCTTTATTTTTTCACCTTGTCACCGTCGCACTACAAAGTTATCTTCTTGTTGTGAGCGCAAGACATTTTGGGAGTTTTCGAGTTGCACAAGTCGCTGGGACTGATCAGTTACGGCAGTCGCGGCGACGACGTTCCCCCAGTAAGATATACGTCACTTACTTTGTGTACATCAAGATGAAGCTTAAGCTTTTCAGTGCCGATGAGTAAAAAAAAATGTGCACAAATTTCACACACACAGGGTTAATAGGTATGAAGCTATTCATCGGAATGTTTTATATTTCCCTCTTATTCTTTTGATAGTCTCTTTAACTTTGACCCCAACCAACAAAGTAGTAGAAATTGAAAGGGGATGACCAATGAAGAAATTATTACTGATTTAGTAAGATTCTTTGAATGTTTGAAACCGACTGACTTCGGATTGGAATAGAATGATTCATGACTCATTGAATGTTTTTTTTTTTATTTCTGTTTACAATAAGTAAGTCCTCCCTTTAAAATAGCATAACTTTTGAACGAATCGGTTTAGAGCAGAATGATTTTGCCAATGATATTTTGGCACTTATTGCATAACTTCTCTGTGAAAAAGAGAGTGATCCGTTGAGTCATGCATGAGTAGGTACACCTTGAATACAAAATGATAACTTTTCAAACGTCACAAGTCAATTTTTGGGTCCGTGAAACATTTTGTTTCTGGTCAATGTTTAATGTGCTGTTTTTGTGTTATCATCCATCCTTTGACCCCCTTATGCTAAGCTAACATTACATTGTCGCATTAATTGTTCCATCTTTACATTGTGCTCACTAAACTACGACACAACAACTCCCTCTTATGTTGACCCACATGTGCTGTAACATGCCGGTTACAATATCTGATGTCAATTCTCACCATATACTGAATGTATTATGCAGTTATATGAGTGTTGGACATAGCCATATTCCCCTACGATTGAGTTCACCTAACCGAAAAAAAAAAATGTGTGAGGGGATCAGAGGATGGAAAATAAAACAACAGCACTTAAGCATTGCACCTGAAACAGAATGTGCCACAGACCCCCCCCCCCCCAAAAAAAAGAAGATATACTTGTGTAACTTTTGAAAAGTGACCATTCTGTATCTAATATAATTATGCTTAATCATGCATGACTCTACAGCTTATTCTCATTTTCACACAGAGGTTAGTCAATAAATATAGAAATTTACAAAATTATTCTGCTCAAAACCTTTTAGCTAAAAAATTACGCCATTTTGATTACGCCGGAGTTGTTGTTGTGTTGTTGTTGTTGTTGTTGTTGTTGTTGTTGTTGTTGTTGTTGGGTTTTTTTTGTATTATCTTCCAAAATTTTGAAGGATTTCAGTAGAAATTGCCAAATGGCATGAGAGAAAGGAATAAAAAGTGTCATGAAAAAAAACAAAACCCACAGTACACTATAGATAACGGAAGAAGGCACCTGTTTTTCTCACACTTCCCGTCGCCCTTCACTCTTCCCCCTTTAATTGTGGTCTTTGTGCATTTTTTGGAACCATTTCGCTATAATTTCACACTTTACCATCATATTTCCTGGTTGACAGTCAAGATAACACCATATTCCTGGCTGGTTTAACAAAATAAACTGTTTACAATATAACTGGATATTGGAAAACCGCATAATGTCAGCGATCGTTGCATCTAATGACACGTCGCAGTTATGTGGTTAAATTTAGACTGGGGTATAAAGAGATAGCAATCTGGGGACAAGCTCAACAAGTGTACCTCCGAAGCAGTGCCGTAGATACGAAGTAGTGTCCCTGACAGGGACACTAGTACGAGGCTCTGGTACGAAGCAGAGCCTTCACGAAGTCTACAAAAGTGCCCTCCACGACAAAATTGCTAAAATGTTGCACGTAGAGTGGGTATCTCTTTGACCTGTAGATGGCGGTCTGGTGGTGACTCGAGTCTCGCTCCTTAATTTCGGTCGAGTCGCGGAGACTAATTTTGTCCTAAAGGCTGTATCTCACCAACGGAGATGTCTCCGCGACATCTCCAACTTATCAGTCGCAGCAGTCGCGGAGACGTCTTCAACATAAAAATGGCTTGCGGTCTCACCAAGGAGACGTCTCTGAGACGAGTTATGGCAGGTGTCAAAAAATTTCAAATATGATGGAGCCGTTGCAGGATTGCCTGACTTGATCTAGGCAGGATGTCAGCACGCAGATGGGTCATGTGGTTTCTAAAGTAGGTCAAACAGCGTCAAATAGAGTCGCGGAGACGTCTCCGCGACCTCTCACCAGTTTTTCTGGCCTCCAGCTGGTCTCGGCGACGTCTTTGAGACGTCTCTGAGACATCGCGGAGACATCGCGGAGACGTCTCACCAGTCGCGGACATAATTAGTCTCCGCGACGTCTCCGCAACTGATGGAAACGTCTCGGAGACGTCGCGGAGACGTCTCTGCAACTAGCAAATCTGGAGTCGCGAACTAGTCGCGAACTAGTTTCAAGCCCGGTGAGATACCCCCTCAAAAGTCTCAGAGACGTCTCCGCTACACTGCTGAGCCCCATGGCAACCTAACGAGAGAAACTCCCCGGGCTTGAAACTAGTTCGCGACTAGTTCGCGACTCCAGATATTTTACTAGTTGCGGAGACGTCTCCAAGACGTCTCCTGAAAATTACAGAGTCTCCGAGGAGTCTCCGAGAAATTTAAACATGTTTGATTTTTCGCGAAGTCTTCGCGAAGTCTCCGCGACGTCTCCGAGACGTCTCCATCAGTTGCGGAGACGTCGCGGAGACTAATTATGTCCGCGACTGCTGAGACGTCTCCGCGATGTCTCCGAGACATTGCTGAGACGTCTCCGCGATGTCTCCGAGACATCGCTGAGACCTTCTAGAGACCAGAAAAACTGGTGAGAGGTCGCGGAGATGTCTCCGCGACTCTATTTGACGCTGTTTGACCTACTTTAGAAACCACGTGACCCATCAGCATGCTGACATCCTGCCTAGATCAAGTCAGGTGATCCTGCAAAGGCTCTATCATAATCATTTGAAACTTTTTGACACCTGCCATTGCTCGTCTCAGAGACGTCTCCTCGGTGAGACCGCAAGCCATTTTTATGTTGGGGACGTCTCCGCGACTGATAAGCTGGAGACGTCGCGGAGACATCTCCGTTGATGAGATACGGCCTTATGGCTGTATCTCACCAACGGAGACGTCTCCGCGACGTCTCCAAATTATCAGTCGCAGCAGTCGCGGAGACGTCTCCAACATAAAAATGGCTTGCGGTCTCACCAAGGAGACGTCTCTGAGATGAGTTATGGCAGGTGACAAAAAATTTCAAATATGATGGAGCCGTTGCAGGATCACCTGACTTGATCTAGGCAGGATGTCAGCACGCAGATGGGTCATGTGGTTTCTAAAAAGTAGGTCAAACAGCGTCAAATAGAGTCTCCGCGACCTCTCACCAGTTTTTCTGGTCTCCAGCAGGTCTCGTCGACGTCTCGAAGACGTCTCTGAGACATCGCGGAGACGTCTCAGCAGTCGCGGATATAATTAGTCTCCGCGACGTCTCCGCAACTGATGGAGACGTCTCGGAGACTTCGCGAAAAATCAAACATGTTTAAATTTCTTGCGACTCCTCGGAGACTGTAATTTTCAGGAGACGTCTCGGAGACGTCGCGGAAACGTTTCTGCAACTAGCAAAATCTGGAGTCGCGAACTAGTCGCGAACCAGTTGCAAGCCCGATGAGATACACCCTTTAACATCGACAATGTGGAGACGTCGTCGCGGAGACGTCTCTGCGACTAAGAAGACGTCGCTGCAACTTCCAGGGCCACTAAACGTTGACTTAGTTAAAAGAGTTGGAGAAATGGGCACGGGGTATAAATCTGTTTGACGAATGGGGTATTTGTGAATATTTTTATTTTTTGCAAAATATATTTTCTAAAGCTGACGGAAATTTCTTATTATGTAACTAAACATGAATTGGCCAAAGATAATAATGCAAATCGCGGACTTGCAAAATATAATTCTCTAAAAATAACTCGTCAGTTTGAAAATGTTTAGTGGCATTACGTACTCTATAAAATTATACGAAGTGCCTTTTTCTGCAAAGGAAATATTTCATCCAAGTAAGTTAAATGTGTTTAAATGTGTGAATGAATGAATTAGAGAACAAATGAATGTGTGTATTTGCAGAAACTTTTATTACATATCTGCATTATTTTATTCTGATTTGACGCCATTGACATCATGTCATAGATTAAAAAGCCACCAACAGAAACAATTCTTTGCATAAAGCAAGGTGACAACCAACCAATCAGAATCGCGTCATACTGAAAACTTGAGTCTTATCACTTCTGTCACTGTGTGTTTCAACTTTTCCTGTTTGTAGAATCATACATGTGCCAATCTTCGACTTTGATAAAAATATCACATCTTTATCATCATCATCATTGTAATAATTTTTATCTCCTATAACATTTTTCTTATACTACAACGTACAGTTATCATTGTTATTAATACTATTTCATCATGATTGATACTATCATTGTTTTTTCTTTACTATTTTTTTTCATAGTCATCATATTCAGCATTATCAACGACAATCTTATTGATTCAATTGACACCAAGCTTATCATTGCAACAATATACGCCACAGCTATGATCGTCAATATTTATTTATTTATTTATTTATTTATTTATTTATTTATTTATTTATTTATTTATTTATTTATTCCGTTTTCTTTTAGAAGGGTAGCCCTTTCAGCTCACTCGGAACTCCTCTGCCAAGGGACCCTGCATCACATACAAAATACAATTTAAGTAAAAAACACAAACTTACAAACACGGTAACAAAGAGGAAACATAAACACAAGATTATATAAGTCCATATAGAGCGTACACGAGAAAGGGTTGTACACAAGCCAATGAAACAAAAAAAAAAAAAATACAATCAAGTCCGGGAGAGATAAAAAATAATAGTAAAGGAAAAACATCATACACACACACTTTAACCTTTACACCAGGACACCAGCAGCCACCCAAGCCCCGCACACACACGCACACACATACACACACACACACACACACACCTACACACAAACAAACACACCCATGCTTGCAAATGTTGTCTAAAGTCTTTCAATTAAACTACATGTACGCATTTTGCAATGCCGTTTGAATGAGTTAACAGAGGTAGCGTTTAGAATGAAATCAGGTAAGTTGTTCCAAATTTTAGATCCGTAATAATGAAAAGATTTCTTGTAATATTCAGTTCTAGGAAGATTAATATTGAGTGGACAGCTAATTGCATATCTAGTTTGAAAGAAGGGATTTCGTTATGTTATTAAAGAACATCGTAGTTACAATGAGCAATTGTGAAGATATCTATATTTTATAAACGTGAATTCATTCAATTCATCTATTTTCATTCTTCTTTTTTCCAACAAAACATAACACAGAATAAATCAAAAATTATATCATACACATATACATTCGATTTTGCAAAAGGATAAATGACACAGATAAACATATGCACCCATATTGGCAAAAATAATACAAAGTTATTTTTCAGTCGAGGAAAAAAAAGAATTGAGATGCCCGCTAAAAAGCAAGCTTGTATGTTGTGCACCACTCAATAATAATATGGAAAAATTATATAGCGTTTATGACGAAAATGTTTCTAAGTGCTTCACAATTAACGAAAGAAAACAAACATATAAATCGACTAGGAGTACAAATAATCCACTATTACATAATCATCGGTTATGTTCTCGAAATAAATGGGGTTTTAGTTTCTTCTTGAAAATGTCAATGGAGGTAGAAGCCTAAACATATGAGAAGGGAGGTTGTTCCAGAGAGGGGGGACAAACGGAAAAAGCGCGATCACCATAACGGTTGTTCTGACTTATATAGCGACACATATTCTTTCTATGACAGTGTCTAAACTAATATCCATTTCTGTCCACCACTCTTTGCAGTAACTTTTTTATTTCTTGCTTGCTTTCTTTCCAGAGAGGTTGTGTCCCGAGTGTTATGATCCTGACACTCGGTTAATCTTGAATAATTATTGGATGTCCGTCGCGCGACGCATGATGGCGCTCTTCCTCCAGTATAATTGCCTCTGATGGAGTGCTGCATATATTGAACTGTACATTCAAAGACATCAAAATATGAATAGTATTTCATGAAATTGCAAATAGAGTTTAAGCCAGCCCCAATTAATATAACTATTCCCGACCTCATGGGGAAAAATAAATGTCCATCATGAAGCGAGAAGAATACTATTCTCCTTGCTATTTCAAAAACCTACAGAAACTTGCCAGACACGCTGTACTGGGGTCATCCCACGAGACCGACAACCACGAGTCATATACCGTCCACGAGTTCGACATTGAAAACAAGTTCATGAGTCATACAGCCCAAGAGTTCGACATTGAAAACAGGTTCATGAGAGTCATGCAGCCCATGAATTCAACGCTAGGCATATAAAGCCCATGAGTTCGACACTAGGTATAAAAACAGCGCACGAGTTCGACAGATACACGTGGGCCTTTTTCTCTTTAGCGTCGCACTCATGGGCTTTATGACTCGTGGGTGTCGGTCTTGTGACGTGCAACCGCTGTACTGCCCTACTTTGGGAAGACGAAGCAAGGTGACAAAAGTGATATTTCTTGTAAAAGAGCAAAATGTGTCTGTCATTTTTATTGACGCCAATATATCATGATGTTTTGCCCGGCACATCTCTTAATAGGATGAGTGTCTATGCACAAAATTTGACTTTTTTTTTTTTTTTAAACTATAGAATATATGAAAACATCACGAGATTGGATGGTAATGTCACTCACTCTCATACAGTCCGGTATGATCACCTGCTTCCAATTGTCAAATTAGGAAAGTGTATACTATACTGAATAAATAGATTAATTATATTCAAATAAGTTATTTCTGAAATTCAAAAGAAAAATCAGTGGTGTTTAACAAGAGTAATCAGAAAAATCTCCTTCCTGATATCAGTATTGATAACTTTTAATTTGCAGGGAACTGATCATATCAAACCTTTTTATGTTTATATATTGATAATGACCTTTCACAGAAATCCTAAATTAGTCATTTATGTATATTGCTTGCAAGAAGCACTCGAGAGGGCTGGTGAGATCTCGTCTCAATAGCGTAACTTTGCGCCATATCTCTGTAGAGAGCTGAAGGCGCATACAATGTAGGATTACATACTATCATACCCCGATCACGGGATGCATTATCACTTCTTTTTACTTCTTGCCTTCACAGACCGGAGAAGTCACCTTTTAAAAGGCGTGACCCCAGTCCTAACCACATGCAGAAATCCCGGATCTCACCTTCCACGCCTTTCCGCACCCCAAAAGTCTTCCGCCTGGTTCTTCATACGACACAAACATCTTGCAACTTGATTGCAGCCAGGGAGATGATAAAACCCAAGATTACAGGAGCGCACACAGAGCACACCCGACGTGTGCTTCTACTAATCTATATATATAAAAGTCTCGAACTACTGCTGCTGCTGCTGCTGCTGCTGCTGCTGCTGCTGCTGCTCGCACTTGCTCGGTGCACTCAGGCGGAACGCCAAGGGCATTCATAGGTCATTGCATTGAAAAACTGCCTGCCACTAGGCAGGAGGGATGATGCGTGTACACTCGTGCGAATGTGCACTTAGTTGACTCAATACAGCACTAGTTTATGTCAATTTTAATGAAAAGAAATAATAAACTGTGAAGGTATAATGAACAAATATTATGTTTCTGCGTATTTTATTCATAAATCATCTTCATTTCAACCTATCTGTAATCACATTTTACCCACTTGCAAATCGACGTGTCCATAGTGTCCTCGAGCCCACAGAGATAGCGCTGGGACATTCCATTCAATGACGGGGTTTTTATTTTGCAACGTTATCAACTAACTCTCATGTAAGCAAGTTCTTGCTATATGGCTAATCTATTCTATAATGTATCATAATCTATCTATGCTTAGATAGCCTAATTCAATTTTGCAGAGACATAGGAAAAGATTTGTTTTACAATCGTGATACGTTCAACTACTCATTTACCCTGTGCTGCAATCCGCATGTCTGCTCCGCACGTGTTATCGCTATCGCTCAAACTTCGATCGCGATGGCTTGTGTGTAGGGGAAGCATGGGGCTGAAAAAACATGCAGCACGTGGCATGGTACAAACAAATCGGACGTAAGAAGTCGTACATTCAAGAGCTAAAACAGACAAATAGTGAAATCAATGTCCACTGAAAAGGTCTTGACACTGTAATGTATGTTCCAAAATCATGTCTGGCTTAGTTTTGAGAGGATTTTCGAGGTTTTCCTCGCTCGAGATCAGGAATGAGATAACTGAACTAGGTACTCATACAACGTGTACTGTAACATGTGCAATGTGACTGCTGCATGCATCGAGCGCGACAAGAACGCTAGGAATGCACCAGCTACGCGGTGTGCTGCAAATTCTTGGGGCGAAATTAGACTTCATTGTTCAGCCCGTCTAGTATTTACATTTTCATAATAATTCTAATTCTTCATAAAATCACGATTAAAATACTTGATAATTATATTCGTTATATATTTTAGAAGCGTAATATGAAATATTTGGGGGTTTTTTCAGTCCGAGAGAAAAAGACTTTTGAATAAAAAAGTAATAATAAACAAAAATTCTTAACTCAAGTCTAAAATCCATGCGCTTTCTTGCAGTTCCCCGCAGTTGCCCATGGATACGATGCATAAGTAATCAACTGTTTACAGAAGGCGTTTTCACATCAGCCCGATAAAAATCCAAGCTCGAGATATTTTTTTTTTTATTCCCCAAGTCAGAAAATAGCGCGCTATTTCGAAACATCGGGCTGATGTGAAAACGTACCTACCCTTAACTGCTCCTGTTAGATTGTAATTGAGAGCGATTGTGAATTTATCGGTGGTGTTTATAGTTTTATAACCCTAGCCAATAAAAAAAAAAGACAAATTCAAACATCAAATGGTGTGACAGTTTTAGTCAGAATTCCCTATCGATATCACTTGTTGCCACGATAGTTTTCAGATTTCACTTGCTTCATTATCGAAGCTGTTGGACGTTTGAAAGAACTGCTTCACAAGAAATCACCTTTGATTTATCATTTATTTTCACAAATAAGAATTTTTATCACTTACATATTTCTTTTATTAGTTTAATGTCATAATATTTCATGATGGTATGTGTTCTGTCTTTACATGGCAAGATGGGATTTTTTTTTCCATCCAGGGTCAAAGAAGAAAGTGACAGCAAGGAAACAAAAAGGATAGGGAGGAAATGAAGAGGACAGAATGAAATACCTGCTCAGCAGGCTCTTTTTTTTTATTGATTTAACACAATGGTGAACGCAGTACATCAGATTATAAGTACAATTCTAAATAATTTATTAGTCGAAAAATTAGCAAAGAAAACGGGATTTCATCAAGTTCTAAATGAAAACTAAATAAATTAGCATCGTCATTTAGATCTAATATTCACTACAGAATAGACCTAATGCAAGCTTATTGTCAAGCTTTTGGTTGAGTTTCTTTAGAGACACAAATTTTGGTAGCACTAAATCCGAGTGAACAAGCAAAATGAAAAAAAAAAAAAAGATAAAATGCAGGTCTCTAGACCATTCCTGTCTGTGCACGAGCGAGCATCAGCACCGTTTCAGTGTCTCTCTCGTCATCGGCCTAGGCTACTCGTGTCATGTCGTACTCGCCATCAACGTCATGCTCATGGTCACACGAAATAAATTGCATCATAAGGGTTCGTACATCAACATCACCAGAATCATGGACATTATCATCATCATCACTATCATCTCAACCACAGCAAATCCCTGAATATCACTCCCATCATCATCATACTCTTCACTCTCACAAAACACATCAGCAAACGAGACCTAGCTAGACATTAGTTATACACAAAAATGAAACGGAGGTGGAAAACAAGTAATGAATACACGAAGACTATCGACAGTGGTATTTTACCGTAGAAAAAAATACACAGAACATCTTGCACCGGAAAAAAAAATCGAGGTAAAAAACTACGATGAGGAAAACTAGGGTGAAAACCCGATGCCTGGAAGACGAACGATGAAAACACTTTAGGGTAAAAATGCTAACTCGAAAACAAACGAGTGGGTACCATACAAAGAACGATGTTCTCGCACACACGTAGATAATCTACTACATCGTGTTCAATCAAAAAACTCAACAAACACTCGAACAAAAACTCACCTCTAAATTGTTGCAAACGAGATAATCACTTAAAATAATGAACAAAACACTCTCAGAAGTACGATTGTACTCTGAGAATAAAAGATATAGAATGATACGAAAGTAAAAGAGAAAAAAAGAGGGAATGGACTGGAAACCTAGAGAAGTTACGCAACACTCACTAACGTAGATGGAATTCGACACACACAGCTAGGTAATCAGATATCCACGCACTCCTCTCTGAGGAGATCGATCGATATCACGATACCGCGCGTAAGAAATCACTGCAGTTGCTTGGGCAACAAAGATACATGCGCGCTGTAAACATGAATATTGATTACTTTCTCAGCAGGCTCGAACCCCTGGTAGGTGTTTTGGCCAATAAGAGACATTCTAAAATACATTTCTTTGCTTGTAATAATTTTTCTGAGTCCATGAAGGATCTCTGTGATTGGCTAAAGTTATTCTACAGCTCCTTGGCTAAGTCTGAGGCACAGAACTCTTACTGTGTAAGAGTTCTGTGTGTAAGAGTTCTGTGGTCTGAGGTTGTAGGACGCCCTCTTTTGGTCATAAATAATGCACCCCACGCTGGATGTTTCAGATTTTCGCGAAAAACTGTTCAGTTTTCACCACAATTTGCTTGGTTATGGTGGCCCTGCCAAGTTTCCAGCGTACTGAACACATTCCCGGTCATAAATTTTTGTTTAGTGTGATTAAAACAATTTTAAGCGGGGTGACGGTATTCGGGCCCCTGACGAGGTGCGGGCACCTCGCTATACTTGACAAGGGACGCCGAGGCGCGTAGCGCTGAGCCTAGCTGCCGAGGCGCGCGCGCAGCGCGCGCCGAGGCAGCTAGTTATATATATTCGTTGATTTCAACAACATCACGTACTTGGTCGGCTCCGTAGCTTTTCACAGCCTGATTCAAGTTCGTTATGGGGACGAGATACTGCGGGAATTCCCAAGGTCTATACTTCCATCTTCTTTGGCTCTGTTTACTCAGTAATGTGTTTACGTGCGTGTGTACGTGTGTGTGTGTGTGTGTGTGTGTGTGTGTGTGTGTGTGTGTGTGTGTGTGCGTGTGTGTGTGTGTGTGTGTGCTGAGTGCGTTGGTATGTGTGTATATATGTGTGTTTGTGTGTGCGTGTGTGTATATTTGAGTGTGTATCATCTTTTTCTTTGTTAGCATGCTATACAGCAGAAAACAGAGACTTTGGAGAATTAAACAAGTACACAATCTTAGGAAATCGATGTTCGTCGTTTCTTCAAGCTTTTCAATGTCACAAAAGAGGTGAAAGAAAAAATTATAATGAACTGAATTCTTATGCACATGTATATCTCAGCAAGCATGATATGCCTGCAGTCAAACATGTATTGAATGACTAATGGTCTGATTGATAAATGAATGGATAATAAAATAAGCAAAAATGAATACAATAAAATACACAAATTGGGGTGATGGGAAGTAATAATAATGAATGCGATAGAACGCCAATCGACTAATGTTTTATTGATTGTTCAGCTAATAGATTTCCTTCTCTAGTGATCAAACGTGAATGTTCGCCTGCATGGTGGCCTCACGACTAATAAACTAATAGTACACGTATGTGCTTGCACGAACATGAAGTGACATGCAATGTATATTACAGTAGATCAACCTAAAACAGTACATCTTTCAAATGTTATATTTCAGTGGAAAGTGAATAAGCCATCAAAAGCACGACAATGCACGACAATGCCATGAAACGGTATAGCTTTGATCATAGATATTCCATAACAAGCGGGAGCATCTGTTATGCAGAGGGAATAATGCATGGTTGTTGCTTCATAGCATAATCGAATAACCGATTTGCTCGCACATTCATTGTCCCATACACTGCAGACGAACGTGCATTAGGCGATATTTCATGGCCACATACGGTCTCCGTATATCGTTGAAGGCACAGCGTTCCCCACCTGTAAACTAGTCGCCGTAAACACACGTGTTAAACGTAAATCGTGTTTCATTATAAATAAACAACCTTGTTTCACTTAAGACTTGAAATTCACGGGGGGGGGGGGGGAGGTTCAGCTAAACCTACGCTCAGTGATCCTTGTGAAACTACTGATATGGCTTATTTTCTAGCAATTTTTCTGCGACTTATCTCAATACTTTTGGCTCGGGCTCGTCGATAAAGGGAGTTCACGGTTGCGATTTGCGCATGATTGTGCAAAATAAAGGTCAAATGAGAATGTTTGTGTATTTGCCATTGACTTTGAAACGAAAAGAATCCTCAGGCAAATGAGGATTTGGAATGTTAAGTTGTGTGTTTCACCTTGTTAGAACGCACAGGTGAAAGTGATTCATCAATAATGTTTAACAAAAGCTGCACACACATTTCATTGACATTGATTACAAAGGTGGCATATGCTTCAACAAAAAAATGCTCTGTCACAGGTCCTTTTCATGTTGTTTGAAAGTCTGTGGTGTAGGGGTCAAATGAGACATGCGCTAACCATGAACTCCCTTTTTGTATTGAACACTGTGAGCTCCTCCGATACCGTCATGTCAGAACTCTGCAACTCCAACTTTCTTGGCATTCCCTAACCGCACACGTCCAGCGACCCCGCTATGAAAAGCGCCCCGCGCCGGTGTCAGGGATTCCCCAGCATCACTGTCCGATTGCGCAATCAGCGTTTGCTTTGAGTAGTCTAAATTCTAAACTCTTTATTTTTTTCGTTCAAATGCACAACACGCCACATATATATATATATATATATATATATATATATATATATATATATGCCCTTCAAGCAGTGTAAATTCGCAATCTCTAGAATCTCTTCGGATGAACCAATTCTAGAGATTGTACCGCTCAACGTTTGCAGTGCGTGTTCCGCTGTAAAAATATTTGATATTTATATAAAGCAGTCTAGAATTTAGACTAGCATCCGCGTATAAATCGCCCGTGCACCGTTGATGGTACGGAGAAGTGTTGTCAGCGGCGGACAGTCGGAGACAAGCCATCGAAACTCTCGCCTCTCAGATTATTTTCCCGTTCGCGTGATTGCTAACTGTGATCAGCGTTTTCAAAATATCTGGCATATGTGAGTTGCTCACCAACATAGTTACCAATATAGAGGAGATTCCCTGCGAATCATGCCTAGTCGAGTGAGTATCATAATTACTGTATTCTGCCGCACATATAACACTCTCCTGCTTTCTTATGGTTTGATGGTGAGGTGGTTCTATGCATACCCTACACGCCAACATCATCATTGAACTTCTGCATCAGGCAAATTGTCATAATCCAACCGTGCATGCATCAGCTACAAACAGCAACTGCTCGATACATTTGGCCTATACATGTATATAGTTTATGATCTGTCTCTTCGTCTTGTTTGCATGGCGTTTCCTCTTATCATGTAGCAGCTTAAAGGACCTGCACAGTAGAAAATGTATGTTACATCTTTGTTTTACTCGATTATACTCTGATCATCACTTGTATGGTCAGAAGGGTATCTTTATACGTGCCATATCATAATAAATAGTATGTATTTTTCTGCTATTTTTTCAGATTACTTGGATCCACCAAAATAACAAAAAAAGGTATATGCAAGCAAGCAAGCAAACAAACAAACAAACAAAGATTCTGCCAATGACGTAATTTCTGTCAGTCACTGGATGAATCAAAGACATTTCAGTGCACCTTCACCTAAACTTAGAAGAATTCACATGCATGTTTCCGGCAAAATCTTGGATCCGAGTAAACTAAAAAATAATAATAAAATAACAAAAGGGGAAAAAAATAAACACGAGTCAACGTGCATACATTTCACAGGTCCTTTAAGAGCAACCTTGTCTTGAAATCTATCGATCTCACATGAATCTTTTACTGCTTTTCGTGTAGCGGGTACGGCGCAATAATTGTCCAGGGCAATAGATGTATGGCACCGTATTGGTGTGTGTGTGTGTGTGTGTGTGTGTGTACAGATAGATCAAGGCCCTATATCTAGGTAGGTAGATATGCAAGATTGTCCGAATGCGCATGCAGGTTGGGGAACACGGTCATATAGCATAAATTCAATACGACAAAATGTCAATGATAATAATCCGACATTATCATTATTATACACTGTACGCATATACTAGTAATAATGTTTGAATATAATATACATATTATACGTATACTTATGTGCAGTCTGTATGTATATAAAACATTTGACACATACTGTACTTTTGTATACTTTGTAACTTTGTATATGTATTTTGTATTGGTTTTGTGCCGGGCCTCTGTATATCAGGATTTTTTTTTTTTTTTTTTTTTTTTTTTTTTTTTACTTAAAGGGCTACCCTGTGAAAGTAGAAAGGAATAACTAAATAAATAACATTCACAAAGGTAGTTGACGAGAGGTTCATTTTTTGGTATTTTATTCCTCCTCCGAGTTTCACGCACATCATTACCGTGATTACAGGAGGTACTATCATTAAGCAATATTATTGTATGCCTGAATTATATGAAGACAAAAAAACAACAACAGATAAACACCGTGTTCAAATATTTTTAAGTAAGGCCATCATCAAATAGAGAAAAATAAAGTGTTTTCAATGATATAAATGCACTAATTGTATTATAAAAATACCTGAAGATGTCTAAATTGTCATATTGTCATATTTTTTCTCAGCTTTAATCTCAAATATCTTGATTTGATAAAAAGTTAATAGATATATTTGTTTTAGCATTTAAACTCCCAATGATACATATAATATGGCAGTAATTGATGTAGATGTAATTCAGATTTTCTTTATGAACTATAACTTTAAATCATGGATTGATATTTAACTTACATTTTGTATACAAATACCTTTGTGACTTCGGGCCAATCTATGTGCTTATGTGTCTGCGGGTATATGCTAATGTCGCTGCATGCGTGTGTGTGGCATCTGTGTGTTTTGTCCCTTGGACTTCGACTTGCTATGGAATATATAAGATAATCGCATAAACACGAATCTATACTTCCTTGTGACTCTTCTACCATTTATATCTTTCTCACCTCCATGTCATGAAAACCAAATGCGGAAACTTTGTTATATTAATGTATTGACAAGCTAATCATCTTGACATGACTGGTAGATTATGTTCCAGGACCTAAAGAATGTGGTTTCTATAATTTTATAGAGATGAAGAGGAGCGAAGTGATTACATATGAGGGGAGCGTATATCAAGGTCGAAGAGATTATATTTTTCTCACGGAGAACATAAATATCACCACAGCAAATAAACAAAGCGATTAAAGTTAATTGTTGATGACTGGCAGAGTGACAGGGGATGATGTATATATATATATATATATATATATATGTGTGTGTGTGTGTGTGTGTGTGTATATATATATATATCTCATTAAAATGATAAAAAATATACATATATATTATGTATGTATATATATATATATATACATATATATGTATATTTTTTATTATTAATTTTTAATGAGAAGGATTTAAAATGAGATCGTTAATCTCGAGACGAGACTTACTTATATACCCACGTATAGCTGCAGCTGTGTTTAATGCATGTAAAATAAATTATTATGATGCTTTAATTTATTAGAGTCCAAATGAAAACTCTGTGTTTTTGTGCTGTTGCAGGGAAGTGAGACATTTTCTGATAAGTGGTAGCATATAAGAATTAGCCAAATATAAATTTAGTTTTGGTGTTGCTTTTGAATTCGAAAAAAGGGAAATTCAAATTGTCACACTTGCATTAAAAATCCCACGAATAGGTTCGTAATTCCGAAAGTTCGTCAATTCCCATCTTCTCTTTTTTCCCCCTGATTATTAACGATCCCTGGGAATAACGAACCTTATTTCATTTTCGGTTTAACGAAACTTTGAACAGCAAACTTTATTTCATTTTCAGAACTATGAATCGGCATAACGAACTTTGGAAGTAATGCCACAAATGTTTGGGTTAACCAACCCTTTTTCATTTTCGGATTAACCTAGGTATACAGGATTTGTATAGTTTCGGAATAACGAACCTCTGGAATAGCGAACTTTATTTAATTTTCAGATTAAAAAACAACCTGTGGAATAAAGATAACCAATTATAATTACCATTACCAATGGATAGAGACTGACTTGCAATATGATCATTATAATGATGTAATGAGTGAATTAATCATAATCCTATCATCTTGAAAGTAACTTTAAGCTATATAAATAACGTACTTTAATGGTGTACTGTAGTTCCTATGAGAAACATAATGATAATTAGTATCGAAGACTTGGGAAAGTGACATCATCCGTCCATTCAACTTGCCGATATCACAGGTTTGTGGAACTGAATGAAAATCTAAAACCCCGAACTTTCGAATCTTTGTAGGATTTACTGTAAACACACTCTAACTTTATTTGGCTTCTCTTTTCGCTTTTTATGTAAATATCATAGTGTTTCTGATCGTTTAGTCAAGCTTAACTAAATTTGTCACCCTTTTTTACCATTATGTTCGCTTTCACTCATATCTGATCAGTTGCTTGTGTGTCTCTGGGTTCATGCAATATTTATCATGCCTTCCAGCTGCTATACAAACAGCAATCATCATGATAAAATAAAAATAAGGAAAGTCTTGTTTATTTTAGTTTTGAAACTCGAATATCCCCTGTGAGCTAAAGGAAAGACAATCAAACTATTTCACGTTTTATGTGTTTTTTTTTTATTTATCACAGCGCATTTCAGTACATAACTGACTGGAAGATCTTGATTCTCATGCTACACTCCTGGCGAAGACTATTAAAGCAGGATTGTGGCATGTTCATTCGTCTCATGTTTTAGTGATGGAATCTTTTTTTTCCCCCGACATTTTGTGACTATATTTTCTTTTCTTCTGTATGGCTGTTATTGGGCATAATAGCTCAGATGATATTACTGAACTGAAGCTGAACAACAGCCTCATGATTTTCTGATCTTTTGTTTATTCCTGGCTGCAAACAGTGGGAATCCCCACTACAAGGTGGAAACACGTCACGTCAGCTCATTGCTGTCAGCAGTAGCCATCAGATTTTACAGCGTTAAAGAGCCTTGAGTTCAAGGTTCAATTGAATCGCTCAGCTAAGAACGGAGTGGGGAATTTTGTAACATGATAACATAATATGATTGGCCATTGGTTGAATTTGTTTTCGTTCGTGAGTGAACCTATGTGTACAACGACTTGCACGGAAGAGCTGATAATCAATATGACATGTACGATTTTATGCCACATAACTGCAAAAATTAGCGTTTTTATTCATTTGTTTATTTATTTATTTATTCATTTATTTATCTATTTCTAATCTTTTGTCAGGGTAGCCCATTCACCAATAAATAGTGGTTTTCCATGGAGCCCTGAATAATATTGATAAACATAATTATGTACATGAAATAGCAAAACGTATATAAACCACAGAAGATAACATACATACCAGCATACTGTATACATTGCAAGGTAATATAAAAAATACATGCCATAGCAAGAGTTCACCAGAATGCCGAAATAACAATTAAAACGCTATTATTCAGGAATGATAACTTAGCCCAGAATAAATGTGGTGTGTTACTATACAAATAACAGCTTTGCTTAAACAATCTCTTAAATGAATATATGGAAGAAGCTGATCTAATTGAATAATCCACCCTATTCCATTCAAGTAGAGAAGGCCGCACTTGTGACAATCAGAGCGAAATCTTGGCACACGTAGACTTCCACTGTCTATTAGCCTTGTATGATGTTCATGTACATCACTAGGCTTAACTAAGTGCACCTTAAGGTCCGAAGGTTATAAGTAATGGACGCATTTATATATCATCATAACGCGACTGAACTCAAAACGTTTGTCTAGTGTCATCCATTTAAAGGCTTTTGAATAAATCAGCCGACGGTGTGTCAAATGTTTTGTCCAATATTATTCGTGCTGCCCTCCTTTGAATCTTTTCTAGCTTAATTGTATGGGATTGAAATCTGTTTGACCAAACAACAGAACAGTAATCAAATTGTGGTAACACTAGACTATTATAAAGTAATTTTAAGGATTGTTGGGGCAAGAAGGCCCTCGCTCTCTTTATCATGCAGACACTTTTCTGGGTACGTTTACATACATTTTCGATTTGTTTAGACCATTTTGGTAATTCTTCATCTATTAAAACACCTAAACATTTGGTGAACTGAACTCTTTTAATCAGAATATTATACCATCTAATGAAATACTGAATTTTTCAATTTTCCTGAGATTAGCACGGCAACCGATAAGCATGACAGAAGTTTTGTCAGTGTTAAGGACGAGACGATTTTCCTTAATCCACCCCATTACTTTGTTTAGTGCAACAGTTATCTGTTCTTCTAAAACTGCAGTGTCATATTTTAGCACTGACAGTGAGGGTCGTATCGTCAGCGTACATACTATTATCTATAACACCTTCTGTAGTACACTCGGGAGACTGTTGACATGAATTGAAAATAAAAGGGGACCAAGAATTGACCCTTGAGGTACACCTAATTTAATAGTTGAAGGGTGCATGGGACTTGCTTCCTTTGAATTGCGTCACTTGCTGTCTGTCACTTAAATAGGATTTGAACCAATCTACAGTCGTCTTGCTACACCCTATCAGGGGTGTATCCAGGATTTTTTCGGGGGGGGGGGTCGTAATCAAAATTTTGGACCTTTACCTTTGCGAGGGAGCGGAGCGACCGAGCGGGGGGAGGGTGTGGGAGTTTTTGAATTTTATATCTTAAAATGGGGCCATTTGGTGCATATACAAAAGTGACTTTTTCGGCATGGCAGTGCGGCTTAGAAATAAGGTATGGCATATTAAAACGGTTACATCTTGTTATTCCGAAGGTTCGTTATTCCGAAGGCTCTTCAGTCCGAAGATTCGTTATTCTGAAGGTTCGTTTTTCCGAATTTCATTTTCGGATTAACAAATCTTCGGAATAACGAACCTTCGGAATAACGCCACAAATGTTCGGATTAACGAACCCTTTTTCATTTTCGGATTAAGGAACCTCTAGGTATAGGGAATTTGTGTGTTTCGGATTAACGAACCTTCGGAATAACGAACCTTCGGAATATCGAACCTTCGGAATAACGAACAGCACCCATTAAAACTAAGTTACGAAATTTACGAGGTTTTTGAAAATTTGCTGGAACACCACCTGGTCACTTTTTTTCCAATTGTTTATTATAGGGTAAAAAGCCCTCGAAAAACAAAAATGTCTGTTACAAAAAGTGGACCTTTTGAAAATGGAGGGGGCGGTCGTACGACCCTCCCGACCCCCCCCCCCCCCTTGCATACACCCATTCCTATACACTTTAATTTGTAGGCCTACAGTGTCAAATGCCTTCCGAAGATCTATGAAGGCAACTCCAAAAATTTGATTATTATCTATATTCAAAGACCACTGATACACAAGTTTTGCAAGAGCAGTTGATGTGGAATGAAATGGTCTAAAACCAGATTGATTAGGGTGTAGTAAATCATTCGCATTCATGAATTCGCTCAGTTGTTGATGTACGGCCCTTTCGATAATTTTACTCACCTTTGGTAAGATTGAGATGGGGCGGTAGTTATTCAACGAAGAAATATCTCCTACCCGAGCCTTCTTCCATTCACGTGGAACAACTCCCGTAGACAGGGATTTGTTAATAATTTCGCAAAGAGATTCTGCAATAACATTCTTTGTCGTCTGTAAAAGTTTGCAGCTGATGTGATCTTCTCCGATTGCTTTATCTTTGCCAAGAAGTTCGATCTGTCTCAATACAAAATCTCTCGTTATCATACTTAAGTTAAATTGAGAATGAGATGGAACGAAACCTTTGTTCTCATCTAATATCATTTGAGAAGTATTCCTCTGCAGATCTTTTGTAATTTTAGTAGCATTAGATATGAAAAGATTGTTGAATGCTTCAGTAATACTTGCGTTGTCCGATACTTCTGCATCATCAACCTTTATGGTATTGGGAGAAATGGGTGATGATTTAGGCGTAAGTTCTCTCAAGCTCTTCCACATTTTCTTACTGTTGTTACGATTTTGTAAAATTTGGTCAGTGTTATACTGTTTTTTTCTTATTCTCATGAGATGAGTAACTTTGTTTTTTAGATATTTATAGGTATTCCAAAGATCATCACTATTGTTAGCTTTAGCAGCTTTGAGGACTTTATCACGTTCCGTCATGAGCTTAACAACCTCATCGGATATCCATGGACATGCATGTTTTCTTATCCGCTTTTTGCGCGAAGGTATGTGATTGTTGATATAACATTATTGAAAAGCGTCAACCACATATCCCACGCATTATCAACGTCGTCTATATCTTTTATGACCTGCCACGGAGCTCTTCTCAAATCACCATAAAATTCCTCCTCATTAAGATTTTTGAATGAGCGAAATTCTGCACATTCAGACTTTTGATGGATCTTTGCACTGAAGTTCCGAATAGCATATACCAAATAAGGATCACTATTATGCTATATAGTCTCAAATATTCCCCATTCACTGTAAAGTTCTTTGTCTGATACAAATATCAAGTCAATTAAAGTAGAAGCAGTATTTGTAACTCTTGTGGCAGTATCAATTAACTGACTTAGTCCGTACATATTTGTATACAACATAACTTTTTCGGTATTCACATCATAATGGTGTGGCATAAAATTACAATTGAAATCACCTTATAATATAATACAACTCATATGTTCCGAGAGAGCAGAGTCCAAATTCTTGTCTAATTCTTCAAAGAAATCAACGTGAGAATTCGGAGGTCTGTAAAATTCCCCTACAAGGATGGAAGGCTTATTTGGATAATGCAATTCAAACCAAAGACATTCTAAAGTATCGTAGATGGATTCAAGTCGTCTCTGAATCTTTTGGAAATATACAGCCACACCACCACGTGTCTTGTACGGTCTCTACGTAATAGGACATAATCATCGAAATGCAATTCAGAATCATCAATCATGGAATCACAAAATGTCTCATTCAAACCAATGACATCCAAATTAATGATGTATGTCTCAGAAGTAATCTAAGTTCATTTTAGAAATTAAACTACGAATATTCAAATGGGCAAATTTTAGACCCCTCTTTCTGAGCGGAGGAACTGAACCATTAATCAAATCATTAATTTTACTTTTGATTAGTTCAAGTGGTCGCTCCTGAAGAGTACTTTGTGCTTTGCCAGTGTTAACATTATCATTGCAATTCAAATTTTCGGTACCAACTTTCAAAGCACTGTTAGAAATTCGTTTCAGTTTCATAAAGTAAAATACAAAGTTTTCCTTTGTTCCTGGTTCCAATCTTAATGTTCTAAAAAAAAAAAAACCCAACAACAACAGCTTCACCTTCTTATACCGTACACATCTTACTCATACAAAACTTACTATAGCTCCCCGGAGGATCTATTCCAGGGAGGTGGTTCCCGCCTCCCTGATCACACGTGACACATGTTTACACGCATGTGACCAAAGAAAGCACCACTGAATCTAACGAATTTAGTCCCTCTTATAATGATTGCAAGAGTGTCTATAGCCTTCAAAATGATCGTGCAAGATGCACTCTGTAGATGCATGCCACGGATAACAACTATTCTTCCCAATAGGGTTTTTTTATTTATTTACTTATTTTTTTGTTAATTTATCTATATATTCATTCATGATTATCTATATATCTTAAAGACAGCTTGTACGTCCCCGCTTCATTTAGTAGGACTGTATAGGTGTATACGACCCAGTGATAGCGCTCGAGCTGGTCAATTTCATTTACAGATAATTATGAGCTTAAGCTGGGACCAATTCCAACATATGGCTTACATGAATCGTCATGCATACGATTCCGTACTTATTTCACCCCCGGTATCTCTCTCTCTCCCTTCAATGTCACCGGTCATTATCAATTGACAACAAAACCATTCAAATTATTGATGTTTAAGCAGGTCTAAATAGACTGTAAGACTGAAAGATTGGACTGTATTTATATCCCCATCCAGGATATACTCAAATTCCCAAAACGCACAGAAAAAAAAGAAGCTCTGTCCCCAATTCGGCTCTGTGTCAAAACGGTAACACAAAACAAGCCCTGGAAAGCAACATAGTATAATAGCTCCAGGACTACTTCTACAGACTATGGGGAATAAAAAAACATACAAGCGAACAAACAAACAAACAAGCCCCACAAACAAGGACCCAAGGAATGGCGGAAACATCTTTGTAAAGATGGCTCTGTCAAACAAAAATCGAGACTGCATCCGGCGAGTATGATTTCTTATTCAGTAGTGTTATCACGCATCTATGAAATTATGTACCGATAGTCGAATGTTAGATTGGACCAAATCAACTGAACGTTACCACGTCGGGTGATGCCAATGAAATTATACTATTTAAAACCCCCATGTTTGGAATACTGATTTTATCATTAATTTACAATCTTGAGTGAGCTTTATAATGAAAGCGGCTGGGTCGAGAATATCCATATTCTTCTGTTTGTCTGTTTGTCGAGAATATACAATGTATACTTCTGTTTGTGGCGTAAATATTCTAAAGAGAGTGGAAAACGCTTCTAAAACACAAAACAACAACAACAACCTCATAGTTCCTGGGGTTTCGCACTGTTTGTGTGTGTGTGCATACATTTAATGTAGTGCCTATGTGATCAAACAGCGTACTGAAGACCAGCTGCTATTGAATTTGTGACTCCCTGCTCAGACTGGTGATTGTTGTGTGAGTATCACTGAACGAAATTCATGTGAATAAAGAATACGAACGAGAAGAGTGTGTGCGTGGTGGTGTTGGTGGTGTGGGAAAGAAGGGGGGGGGGGGGGGGGAGAGAGAGAGAGAGGGAGAGAGGGAGAGAGAGGCGGAGTGGGGATTCCCCGGATCCCGTTTCCGCTTGATTGTGTTTGTGGGATTCCCCAACCTTGCTGCGAGCTGGTACATGTACTGCATGCGATACTTGTCTGTTCGTTGATCGGTAGCTCTCCATATCAGTGACTCTAGATCATAGGAGAAAACCCGAAGGAAACTCATCCTCCTCCAGCTCCACCATCTGCTTCTAACATGTACAGTAACCATTATCCTTTGCTCATGTTTCTTTCTTCTTTTTTTTCAACTCGGGCGCCTCCGAGCTCCGAGGCCTCATGTCATTCTAATGAGTCGTCTGCTCCGCTCACGGTTATCGTGTGTATGGCGATATGGGCTATCGATACGCATAATTTTATGCCAGTCGTAGTTCACAGCTCCTGGACGTGGACCCTCGTACATAAATCACCCCCGCACCGTCTCGCCGTAAAGGCTGTGACTGTTTACGTGCATGTGAGGCATACGCATGCATGCAGTATTCTGATGCAGTGCGCCTCGCCTTGCTATAGTATAGGGGCTTGTACCTAGAGCGCCGGCGGCCTTTGCACTAAATTGCAGTTTGGTGCAGTGGCAGTCTTCTTCTTCTTCTTCTTCTTCTGGTTCAGTCATGAAATCGTCTTGCAGAAAACAAACTTCCAACGCAATGACTCGTCATTTGAATACATTTCATTTGCATATTATCAAAGAAATCATGCATATCACGTCAGAACCAAGAAATGGTGAGATATTCGTGTAATCGTATATATAGTATTAGGTCTAGAACCACCTAGTAGACCTAGGTTATCAAGACCTGCAACTTGCAAGTGCAAATACAGGTCGCTCACTAACCCTGGGACGCTCCGTGTAAGGTTACTGCGTGTTGGGGCTGGTCGCAGTTAGTCGCTCACTAGCTTGCAGTTAGGAGACTGACTTGCCTGCCACCCGGCACCACCCTCGCCTAACGTTTAATAGGCCCTATTATAGTACATGTATTAACAAAACATACAGTTAGGCAATTTCTACGTAAATGCTAACTAACGTTAGTAAATTTAGTGTTAAGATGCTGCTACACTCGGTTTGATTATAGGATCTAACGTCTGAGTAACGACTAGAACGTTGTAACGACACATTAGAGTCTAACCCATGCTCATGCAGAGTCTAGCTGTTAAGTGTTAACATGTTAGATATCTTTAGATCTATGTAACGTTAGACTTCTGTTTTAGAGATTTGATTTTGGCATGCATGAGTAATATTAGACCATGGCATATGACCAAGCGTTGTGGGACCGGTGGACGCGTACGGTATTGTAAGTGCATCTGTAATGTAACGTTAAGTTTTCACGCGTGAACTTAAGTGTCGGGAAACACAACCCCCTAGAATATATCATAGAAATTAGAATCTAATCATTTTATTTTCTGTGACTGACGAAAAAACAAAACAAAAAAGCATCTGTTTGATTTGATTTAGGCCTAGATCTATTACGGTATCTACGTAACGTTAGACCTAACCGCTAGTTACGATTAAGACATCAATACAGCTAACAGTTAGGGTCAGTGTAGCTGAGACTCGACCATGGACCTATTGTATCTAGTACTAGTCTTACCGTTTAGACATGGACATTCATCACTCGGTAATTAGAAACTAATACGTGCACCCGTTTCTGTCAAAAGTGTCACAAAAGCATTTTGAACATGCTTTCCTGCTCTGATCCAGTGTTGCCCACTGACAGCCAGCCTAGGCCTTTAACGTTAGATACAAGAAGACAGTGCTTTGAGAAATCTAAAAACTACATGCGCAGAAGGGGCATCTCTAACGCTGACTCTCTTAAATCAAGAAAAATGCAATGTGCAGTTGTAGTGTACATCGCAAAATCACTGCTAAAGTAATTTCAAATTTCAAAGAAAGACCTCTGTTCATAGTCTATGTGTAGTAGGTCCATGGTATGATGTATTCATGGAGCTAATGTCTTTTTACATAGTGCCATGGTTTATATTGTGACAGGGCTGCCAACACTGGAAACTAGTAGAGAGTGAGACTCCCATAGGCCAATGCTATAATTTAGGAGTCAAAATGAGTGAGATCAATAGAAATGCATGCAAATGAAATAAAGTTTTAGAGTGAGAAAGGACCAAAATGTGTGAGTCTCACACTCAATGCGTGAGAGTTGGCAGCCCTGTTGTGATTCAGGGTTAGGTAAATTTGCAAGAACATGTAACGTTTGAGATGTATAACTGGTTAGGTCTCTACCAGGCCCTAGTCTAGATAACAAGCTGACCAGAATGGTGTGATGAGTGTATGAGAGAGTCATGGAACCTTGACATTTTTAGAATCAATATTTAACACTTGCAAAATGTAATAGCGTTATCGTGGTGCTTTGCCCAGAATTATGCTTTTACTTACACTCACATGCTTGCTAAAAGCGGTAAGTCAAGTGCTCTTTCATTATGCTAGAAAAATTATTTTTTGTGATATTTCCTCTAGAATATCTATATTGTCTTCATATTGTTTCTACACATGGCATCAGTCATAAAAACCTTTAGTATTCTCCTCATCCAGCGGTTACAACACCAGAACTTTGAAAATTCATAACTTTTGCATTGCTTGTCTGACTTTCCTCAAACTTTCACTGATGTGTCCTACTATTTCTGCTTTCACTCAGTCCACTTTTCTCTTTGGGTTTTTGTTTCCTTTAAAGCGCTTAATCTTACCAAGCCATGCTAACTGTGCAATGAATCTATGGGACAAAATTAAACATGCTCTATTTAGCACATTCTATTCATGAGTAATACTAACTGTCAAAGTGACTATCATCCTTTCAAAAGTTATTAGGGTTAAAAATAAAGTTTGTGTACAGGGTTTTAAAGAAATGAAGAGAGGCCTCTAAAATGTGCCTATCAATCACACTATTCTACCAAAAAATGTTCCAGAAAACTGCTAAAGCTCAATATCTGTTCATTTTATGATACCAAACTTTCGAATTATGTTGAAGAAGAATTTGCTCAAAGGTTTCAGGAAATAGGGAAAACTCAAGATTGAGAGGGTTTTATACCCTTTTCACATAATTTGAGTCCTCACATATAAAAATAGGCCTTGCAACTTTTTGTTGGTTTTTGTGATGCATGGTCACATATTTTTCTGCCAAAAAATTGTTGATGAAAGTTTGTTGTTGAAATTAATTTTGGTAAAACTAATGTAGTTTGCAATTGAAGTAAAATGTAGAACTCTAGTGCTGTTCAACTTGTAAACTAGTAGAAACCATGCTTGTATATTTTATAATGAAAGAACCAATGGAATTTTTGTTGTCACTCATTTTGATAATAATTCCTGTACATGCAATGTGTGTGTCACTTCTCTCTTCCTCTTTTTTTATTTGATTTGTTAACTATGATTTGCTCTCATACTGAATACTGACAATAGGTATAGGCTGAGGGATAGGAGGCATGGAGCAACAGCTACAGAGACATCACATACAACCCCGAATTGCAGAATTATTTGATGAAGTGTAAGTTCAAAGCTTGAATATTTCATGTTATGTGTAAATACCTTTTTCAAGACAATTTACAAGATCATTGCAGTGACAATCATGTTTATGAATGTAGGATGGCCAAACTTGTTTTCACTGCGATATTTTCCATCAGTTTTCAATTAGTGCAAGTAGGCCCTATGTACACGGTCATTGTTCCTCATAATTCCTCTCTGTGAATGTTGTGCCTTTGAGCTATGATCCCTTTTATTATTAAATTACAGAATCGGATGACAAAAGTGACTACTTCTGCATAAATTACATTTTATTTCATTCAGCACTGTCACTTTTTCCATTTTCTAGGAAACAGTATGAATGACTATATTGTATTGGCAGGTTCAGGCATTTTTTGTTTTGTTTTTTCAATTTGCTGTCTGCTATATGTGTGGAATATTAAACAATCAGAGTAGCTTTTGTACATTTTGTGCAATATGATTACCAAAATGAAAGTATGCAGATATTTGGTTATCCAAATGCATTTATGCCACTGATAATGTGTCAATGATCTATGAAATTCAAAGGACTGGACTGATTGTGGAAAACTTGTAACAGTAAATTCCTGTATAATAATAACAGACATTCATCAAATTACTGCATTGGTAACTTATGGATGCCAGTCCTGTGATACTGACATCCTCATATTTATTCTTTCAGTTCTGTGGTTGTCAGCAGGTGGAGGATTTATCATGACTTACAATCAGAGGTAATAGCTATATTTTATGATTTGTATGGCTTTTATGAATATCTTTGTGTTCTAATCAGTTGTGCATTTTAGTAAGGATGAAATAAGTGAAATGAATCTGTACTCACATTGCTTGTGGAGGAAAGAAAACAATCTACATTAGTGGAAACAGTTTGATTTTATAATGTATGTGTGTGTGTTTATATTTATATATACAGTATGTATGTATGTATGTATGTATGTATGTATGTATGTATGCACCTACTATATAGATGTGTATGCATGTGTTTGGGGGTCCTCCCCTGGAATTACAAGGGAGCCCAGAATCCCCAAATCAGATATTCTTTAAAAGTATTTTATTAAACCAAAAATGCTCCGAGTAAATATATTAGTGACTATGCATTCACGTTTGTTCATGGCACATCTATGTGTGGTCCCCTGGAGGCCAGGACCAAAGTGGGGGCCAGTTTTCACATTTTGATCTTCTTTTAGAAAACACATAGATTTCTACAAACTTGGCAGGTATTATTACCAGTGTGATGAAATACAAATAAACACAATTGCCCCCCCCCCCCAAGTTTGCTAAATTCTGATGAAAGGTAATAGTCTGCAAGAATGTGCAGGGTGAATTTGAGATACTCTGATGAACACTAGCCCCACCGTTTGTTTGTTTTTAATTAAGTGAGATCTGTCTGTTTTAATTAAGCACACTACTGTAAAATTATTCATTTCACTTTTTTACAGAATTTTTAATTCATGAAGATTATAGTTGCTGCAAGTTAAATTAAGCTATAAAATTCACAGTTAACCAAAAGCAATGAAATCCACTCCCCATATAGATTTTGTAGAAAGAGCAAACTTCATTCTGAGTGAGGAGGCTCTGTGATTGTGAAATTACATAATGTTTTCATAAAACTGATTTCAGTTGGAACCACATATGCAAATTTCATGAAGCAATGATGTCAGCTTTCATAGGTCTCCCACTATCCTGCACATTAATCTCTAATGAATTTCTTTTCTGCAATGAAATCAGGAAAAGTATCTGGTCACTTTGAACTTTTGTGATGATATGACAATTACTTTTAAGGGAGTAGTGGTTGCAGTTGCCAAATCATTTTTATGCCTCCGCCACGAAGTGGTGCCGGAGGCATTATGTTTTCGGGTTGTCCGTCCGTCCGTACGTACGTCCGTACGCTTTCGTTTACGCGATAACTTGAGTAATATTTACTGGAATTTTACCAAACTTGGTCCAAGTATGAAGTATGATGGGGCAACGATTTGATAAGATTTTGGGTGAAATCGGCTAAAGGTCAAAGGTCAAAGGTCAAGGTCAAATCATGAAATTGTATCCGTTTACGCGATAACTCAAGACTGTATGGAGCAAATTTCACCAAACTTTGTTGGAGGATGATGTATGATGGGACAATTACTTGATTAGTTTTTCAGGGAAATCGGACAGAGGTCAAAGGTCAAAGATCAAGGTCAAATCCTAAAATTTATCTGTTTATGTGATAACTCAAAACTGGATGAAGCAGCTTTCACCAAACTTGGTCCAAGGATGATGTATGATATGACAATTAGTTGAGTAGATTCTAGTGACATTGACAAAAGGTCAAAGGTCAAAAGGTCAAGGTCAAATGCTAAAAATGTTGCTATTTCCCCCATATCTATGCAATGCCCGCAGTTATTTTCTTGAAACTTAGTGTAGACATGTACTACTGCGTAAGGATTCTCCAGAGAGAGTTTCATGTCATAAGGTCAAAGGTCAAAAGGTCAAAGGTTAGGTGAAAATGTTGCAATATCACTTTTCTCGCAAATGGTTCAATGTATCTTCATGGAACATGGTACATATGCATGTGCTGACTGGCAGGGATTATCTAGGGAATTTAAGGGTCATGGGTCAATAGTCAGGGGTTCAAAGGTCAAGGTCAACTCCTCAAAATGTTACTACTGTATTTCCCTCATACATGTATACTAGCATATGCAATGATTGCATTATTAGTTTTAAAAGTGTTTAATATATGTACATGTATTACTTGATGGAGATTCTCTTGGAAATTTCCAGCCAGAAGGTCAAAGGTCAAAGGTTAAGGGTCAAAGGTCAGGTTTAAATGAAAAAAAAATATTTTGTACTGTAATTACACTCTTTCTTCATACCTTGAAAATTATACTCAATGCATAAACTTGTAATAAGGTCGGTCAGAAGTCAAGTAAAAATTTTCAATTCCCCAAATATGTGCACCTGCACTCTTTAATAGACAATTATAGCAAACCCAGTTCGTGGAAAGTGAACATTCAAGATATTTCTGACAAACCTGTTATTTCGATATTTTGCCAGTTATGTAAAACTGTCATCACACATTGTCAAGACATTGTACTATACACCTATTGGGAGAATCATGCATTATGGCGGAGGCATCAGTCGCCGTAGCGACATTTCTAGTTTAAAGATAATTTTGTGTATAAACTGAAGGTGATTGATTTCACTGCGTTATTTGATTGCACATTTGTTATGTGGTTGCAACAAATAAGGCAGTCTTGTGTATTCACCTTTCCACAACTTTCCTACTACTGTAAATGTTGACATTTTTGTGCATTTCACACAAGCAGAAACTAGTCTGAAAACATAAGCAAGCAAATATTTTTGCCTGCCATCTCTTCCAATAGCTAGTTGATGTCTTTAATTGCTCATCTTACCTGGCCACGCTTGAAATATTACTCTTGCGAAAATATCCAGTTTTACAGTACATGCCAGACTTTGATGAAATATTTACCATTCTGTTTGCTTGATTTTTCTCTGCTGCATACACCAATATAATCATTTTGTAACTTGGGTTTTTGTCGAGCCCACCGGAGGAGGTGAGGGGAGACTAAGGGATCGCCTGCGGCGTCTGTCCGTCCGTCGTCCGTCCGTCCGTCGTCTGGCCGTAACGCTACAAAAATTTCAATGACACTTTACTCTGGGCTTCAATTGCAATCAAACTTCGAGGGAAGATGGGTCATACAAAGTTTCACATTTTACCATAAATGAAGGTCACCTCAAGGTCAAAGCTCGCAGGCAGGGGTCAATGAACTTTATGGCCCAATGTTAAGTTTTTGTGGTGCGTTTCTATTATGGGTCATAACTTTTGATCCGTAGGTCCGTTTGTGACCAGACTTAGATGGTAGATGTCCCTTGGGGAGTGGATGATCACAAGCAGGTCAAAGGTCACAAGCAGGGGTCAACGATCTTTAAAAGCCCAATGTTAAGTTTTTATGGTGCGTTTCTATTATGGGTCATAACTTTTGATCCATAACTCCATTTGCGACTAAACTTGGATGGTAGATGTCCCTTGGGGAGTGGATGGTCACCACAAGGTCAATGGTCACAAGCATGGGTCAACAAACTTTTAGAGCCCAATGTTAAGTTTTTATGGCGCATTTCTATTATGGGTCATAACTTTTGATCCATAGGTCCGTTTGTGACCAAACTTGGATGGTAGATGTCCCTTGGGGAGTGGATGGTCACCACAAGGTCAAAGGTCACAGGCAGGGGTCAACAAACTTTGAGGGCCCAATTTTTTATGGCACATTTCCTTTTTGCCATAAATTTTTACCCTTTTATATCTCTTTTTATCTGTTATATCACTTTTTTACCTGTTAAATCCCATTGGCGTACGATTTCTGGTACGCGAATGGGCGAGACACATTATGGCACTTGCCTTGTATTTCACAGATGTTGCTCATCAACTGATGTTTGCAAAGTCAGCAACACAACAGAATAATGCCTTGTGTGACACAAATGCAGTGTATTTTTTTTTTTATACAAGGTTGAAAGCTGTTAATTCTTTTTGAAAAGGAATTTTAATGCTTATCAGGAATGTCTCATTCCATTCCTTTGGTTATAAGATGGCAGCTTTAACTCTTTGCTAAATAGTCTTACAAGTCCTGATTCATCAAATACTATGCTTGCATACTATATGGTAGATACAGTATAAAGTTAAAGACAGCTTCACCAGGGAGTCTCTCTTCCCATGTTGTGATTACTGTATATGAGGTCAGATTCTAATGAAGACTTTTGCTGTTTTCTCTCACAATATCAACATGAACAATTCATGGACTTCTCTCTTCATTTCAAATAGAAAAACTGCCAAAAAATGCATAATTTGTCAATTATGCAGTGTCAGTGTGAGAGAAATATGATGCATTAGCAGGTCTTTCGACGAAAGTCCAGACATAGCTCTTACATGTATTTATACAGTATACAGTACAGTCATTACCTCATCGCCTCTTTTTTTCAGAGATGGATCCTTGACTTCATAGCAACTTTGCAGGCAGAAGCAGAATATTTGCTGAAGGAAGGTGTGAAGCTGCAGGATGTAGCCATATTGCATACTGCAGCCAGGTTACTTGTTGATTGCCTGCAGCTGTATAACATATTACTGGAAGATGACTACTCTGGAGGACAGAGACATGAGAAGGGGCGAGAAAGAGCATATATCAGACATGCACATGCTTGTATACTTTTGGTAAGTTGTCTGTTGCCACAGTATTTATGATTTTTTTTTTTTTAGCTCACCTGAGCCAAAGGCTCAAGTGAGCTATTGCGATCGCCCTTCGTCCGGCGTGCGTCGTGCGTCGTCCGTCGTGCGTCGTGCGTAAACTTCTTACATTTTCATCTTCTTCTTGAAAACCCCAAGACCGATTTTCATCAAACTTGGCAGGTAGCATCCCTAGGGGGTTAGGAACTCAATTTGTTAAAATGGGCACCATGCCCCACCCAGGGGGCCCCCAAGGGGGCCCAAACCCCCCCCCCCCCCCCCGCCAAATTAAGGAATCTGTAAAAATCTTCTTCTCTAGAACCAGAAGTGATAGAGCTAAGTTAATGCTATGATTTAGTACATTGATGACTGTAGTTTCAAGTTTGTTCATGGCAAAATCAGGGGTGCCCCCCTTGGGACCCAGGGGAGGTGGGTGGGGAGGGGTTCTAATGGGGCCTAAATTGTACATTTTCATCTTCTTCTTGAGAACCCCATGACCCATTTTCACCAAACTTGGCAGGTAGCATCCCTAGGGGGTTAGGAACTCAATTTGTTAAAATGGGTACCATGCCCCACCCAGGGGGCCCCCAGGGGGCCCAAACGCCCCAAAATTACGGAATCTGTAAAAATCTTCTTCTCTAGAACCAGAAGTGATAGAGCTAAGTTAATACTATGAGTTTGTACATTGATGACTGTAGTTTCAAGTTTGTTCATGGCAGAATCAGGGGTGCCCCTCTTGGGACCCAGGGGAGGGGGTGAGGAGGGGTCCTAATGGGGCCTAAATTGTACATTTTTATCTTCTTCTTGAGAACCCCATGACCCATTTTCACCAAACTTGGCAGGTAGCATCCCTAGGGGGTTAGGATCCCAATTTCTTAAAATGGGCACCATACCCCACCCAGGGGGCCCCAGGGGGGCCCCAAACCCCAAAATGAAGGAATCTTTAAAAATCTTCTCTAGAATCAGAAGTTATAGAGGTAAGATAATACTATAAGTGAGTACATTAATGACTGTATTTTCAAGTTTGTTCATAGGAGATCAAGGAGTGCCCCTCTTGGGGGCAGGGGGGTTGGTTGGGAAGGTCCAAATGGGGACCTGAATTGTTCATTTTCATCTTCTTCCTGAAAACCTCATGATGTGTTTTCGTCAAACTTGGCAGGTAGCATCCCTAGGGGGTCAGGATCTCAATTTATAAAAATGCGCACCATGCCCCACCCAGAGGGCCCCAGGGGGCCCCAATCCCCCCAAATTAAGGAATCTTAACAAATTTGGGCCCTTATTGTACAGTTTCATCTTCTACTTGAGAATGCCTGGTCAAATTTTGGTAGAGCTGTGAATAATTTAGATTAGTGACTGCATGAAAGGTGAACTTGCGATACTCAGGTGAGCGCTAGACCCGCGGGTCTCTTGTTTCTGTTAGTAGTAGAAATGGGCCTTTTATAAAAAAAAAAAATTAGCCTGTGGCAGGGAAGAGGTTATTTGAAGAGCAACAGTCAGCACTTTGATGGATCCATCTCAACTTCTCTATACTAACCCTCATCTGATCCAACTCCTTTACGTGCCATGTAGAATCAAATGTGTGTGCCCAAGCATTTCCTTGTTAGCTCACCTGAGCCGAAGGCTCAAGTGAGCTATTGCGATCGCTCTTCACCTGGCGCCCACCGGGGGGGGGGGGGGGGGGGGGGGGGGGGGAGGGCGTAAACTCCCCCAAATTAAGGAATCTTTAAAAATCTTTGTCTCTAGAACTAGAAGTGATAGAGCTAAGTTAATATTATGAGTTAGTACATTGATGACTGTAGTTTCAGGTTTGTTCATGACGGAATCAGAGGTGCCCCCCTTGGGACCCAGGGGAGAAGGGTGGGGAGGGGCTGTAATGGGGCCTAAATTGTACATTTTCATCTTCTTCTTGAGAACCCCATGACAGATTTTCACTGGATGTTCTCTTCCTTGTGCTGTGCAGAAAAGCAGCTTTAGATTACGCCAAGACACAACCTATAAAAAATTGTACATTTTCATCTTTTTCTTGAAAACCCAGAAATGAATTTTCACCAAATGTAGCAGGTAGCAGCCCTAGGGGGATATTATTAGGTGATCCGAGTATCCTCTCGGATCACCTATTGTATCTGTACGGATTCTTTCTTCTTCTTCTTCTTCTTTATTTCTTTCTCCTCAAATCTTGTGCAGCGGTTAACTCAAAAAGTCCCCTACCTATCACTTTCAAACTTATACCATATATGTATCATGTCTTAAGGACGACAGATCTAGTGTATCAATGTGATCAGTTAACCGTGACGTCATTATGACGTCATTATCTGAAATCACGTTTACATCAATATCTCATTAATGGAACGGAATTTTTGAATGAAATTAAGATATCATATAGTTCAAGTCAAGGTCTATTGATATATTTCATAAAATTTAGTCACGTTCATAGTAAACGAGCGCGTATGCGCGCGTTGAAATTTAAACATGCTCTAATCAACCTCAAAATTGTTTTGCACACGTTTCAGGTCATTTACAGTTGAGTATTTCAAAAAAAATTGACGTACGCACGCGCGCATATACGCACGCACAGCTCAGTATGCGATAGAAATTTCCCGTTTTATCGCACGGATCGAATGTCTGAAATGTCAAGGAATATTTCTACCAAGTTTCATGTCAATCCGACTCAATATGACGTCATACGGGCCAATCAAAGTTGAAATTCCGCGCGCGCGTCAATGGCGATATACAGTGCAACTATGCCAAAAAAAACGCCAATTTTAAATCCGATTTTACTCGTCAGGATGGACGGTGACCCCCCATTTTCTTTACATATTTTGAAAGTTGATTAGTTGTACATGTCATTTCATGGGGTGGCAATGCTGGCAAAATGATTAAAAGATATCAAATTTCTTAATAAGGTAAAAAAAATAAATTTTCAAAATAACGTCATCAAATTTCAAGTTCACTCGAGCGTATCTCATTTTTCCTTTGTTGATTGTCACCCAGATTTCAGTATGTTGTAGCTTATTTAATGTTCTTTCAAACGTAAACTTACAAAAGTTTGATTGGATGTCGGCATCACCTCGTAAAAATTGATTGAGAGTAATCTTGTCAAATTTGACCAGTTTACGTGTTATCTCTATGGGAGTGCAGTTTTTCTGGAAATGAAAATTGACATGACTGTTCTTTTCGAGCACTAGCTCACTTATGCTTCGGTGAATTTCTCCCAGATTTTAATATGTTGTAGCTGAGAATTTGGGCTATCGTAACTGTGCCCTTTATTTTTTCGTATGTGTCGGGATCACGTCCAAAAACTTGGTTGAAATTAAAGCTTATCTTTGATGTATTTTCATATTCCTTTCTTTTTGCAACTTTCTTTGCAATAACTCAAGAAAAATAAGCCCTATCAGCCCTATATTTTGCACATAGTTCATGTCACGTACATTATTTCATAAAATAATAACTACTTGATCGGACACCATCTTGGGTATGTAAATTAGGGTCAAAGGTCATAAATGTTTTATCCTGTATCTTGGTGAATACATGTCCTATCTTTTCCATATTTTGCACACGTAAAAACTATGTTACAAGGATCATTTCACAAAATAATCACTTTTTGCTCAGATGCCATCTTGTCTGTGCAGATCGGGGTCAAAGGTCATATGTGCTTCTTTCTGTATCTTCGTTATGACGTGTTATCTCTATGGGAGGGAATTTTTCTAGATGTGAAAATTGACATGATTGTCTTTATCGAGCACTAGCTCACTTACCCTTCGATGAATTTCTCCCAGATTTCAATATGTTGTAGCTGAGACTTTGCGCTATTGTTACGTGCCCTTCGTTTTTTCATACGATGTCAGAATTATGTTAAAAATCTTGGTTGAAATTGAATCTTATCTTCGATGTATTCAGATATTTCTTTCTTTCTGCAACTTTCTTTGCAATAACTCAAGAAAAACACGCCCTATCACCCCCATATTTTGCACATGTGGAGTTCATGTCACGTACATTATTTCATGAAATAACTACTTGATTGGACAATATCTTGGGTATGTAAATAAGGGTCAAAGGTCATAAATGTTGCATTTTGTATCTTGGTGAATACCTGTCCTATCTTTGCCATATTTTGCACACGTATATAGACGATGTCGCAAGAATCATTTTACAAAATAACCACTTTTTCCTCAGATGCCATCTTGGGAGTGTAAAGGTGGGTCAAAGGTCATATGTATTCATTGCTGTATCTTCGTTATTCAGTGTATACAGAATTTGGTACCAAACATGGCAGATATGACCCCCTTTTCTAAATGAGAATCCAGACATCACACGGCCAATGTCTCTAAACACAGATGAAACTGGTATTGTCATGCCTATTGCGATCAGGACTTGAATCAATGATAAAAAAAATCGGATCACCTTAATTTGTCAGTGATGACAAATTACAATCTCTAGTTATTATTATTATTATTATTTATTCGGCTTTCATTCACAAATATCATAATACATATTTCAAAATCAAAACATATACACTGGAGTGTATGTTTTGGAGGTTTTTTTTTTTTTTGGGGGGGGGGCAGACTCTCCTTTGTCTCCCTTTATGGAGTAAACCCTTCTTTTGCTAAAAAATGTAAGAAGCTATAGAACCTGGCTAATGGTGAAAATCATTGACAAAACCAGAAATAAATGCAAACAGAAAAACTGACCAGAAATGAATATCATTTAGTAGTGGAAAATTGAGCAAAGAAAATGGGATTCCATCGGAATTCGAACCCGAGACCTCCGGATGCTAGCGCGGTGCTCTACCGACTGAGCTATAGAAAGCCCTAGTTCAGCGTTCGTCCTAGAAACCCTAAATTCTCAATGCTCGAATACTCAGAAGCTATAGCAGTGTGTTATTGTGTGTGACACACATGTACACACTTGAACCTGGCATAAACCCGAAGGATAATTCAACTTGGAGATAAATGCGAGAGATCATCAAAGTGATGCAGCATTTTGAGTATGTAACAAACACAAACAGAAAAACTGACCAAAAAAGTGAATATTATTTATCAGTGGAGAATTGAGCAAAGAAAATGGGATTCCGAGACCTCCACTGATAAAAACCAGAAATAATTACAATTGTGTAAGCAATTGATGTAAGTTTGGATTCAGCCAGGTAATGGTCAATAAAGGTACAAAATTAAATTATTGCATCTGGAATTACTGATCAGATGGGCTGATGAAGCATCCAGGATTGGCATGAAACTGTCCTCAGAATTTACAACAGTATGTCCAGATGCAATGATTTAAATTTGTATAAACAAGTACACTTTATTCAAGAAAGGTGACTGCTTGCTGAAATTACCCTCTTATTTCAGTGCCTTTTATATTTGAATTATAGGCAGTAGTGTCAATGTATCTATGGGTGCAGATGTATGTAGATGTCACACCAGCCTATCAGATGAAAAGGATTTCTTGAGTGCCCTCTTTATAGTTACATGTGCCTATATCTCAGCAATTTCCTGAATTCATGATTCTTGGATATTTCTGTCAGTGGTGAATTGTTAATTAATATTAGTATGATAGTCATATGTTTTGTCAATGTATTTTTCATATAATTTTGAAATGCTTGCAATTCAAATACCAGATAACTCCAGCCCCACCACAATTATTTATACTGTCAAAGCAACAGTTAACTTAGAGAGTGATAGGTTGGTTTAAATACTTATATTTTATATTCAAGTTAAATACGTACAGTTATGTTCGTACATCTATGCAAGTGTTACTTTTGACACTGGAGAGCTTGCCCAAGGACTGCCTGAATTAGGATGCAGATATAATTGACCTTGAGAGTTTCTGGTTAAAACTATGGGGAGAGGGGACTCCATTATAGTGCTGTTAGAGGCACCAGAGCCCTAAGATGGGAAAAAATGAGATGAGAAGTCATGTGGTGGATGTGATGTTGGAGGGATACTACAGTGACCTTTACAAAGCGTGAATGATCATGATGTAACAGTCAAAGATTATAGTGCACCACTGCAGTGCAGCTTGTTTATAATCTTTGGTCACAATTGCTACATCATTTAACAGGGTAGTATCCTACTTGGAAAAAGTGATGTCATATATTCCAAATAGTATGTACCGTAGGAGTATCGAATATGCCAACGTTTTGAAATAGTTGAAAATGCATGTAATCATGTGAAGCTCTTTCATGCAATCATGCATTATAGAATTGGTAGTGAGAATCCTGCAATCTCATTCGTCGAGAGCTATACGTTGATTTTTGTCGAGCCCACCGGAGGTGTGGGGAGGAGACTAAGGGATCGCCTGCGGCGTCTGTCGTCCGTCCGTCCGTCCGTCGTCCGTCCGTCTGTTCTTTGTCCGTCGTCTGTCCGTAACGCTACAAAAACTTGAATAACTCTCTACTGAGGATTTCAATTTCAATCAAACTTGGAGGGAAGAGTGATTATGCAAAGTTACACATTTTATTAAACATGAAGGGTGCCTCAAGGTCAAAGGTCACAGGCAGAGGTCAATGAACTTTATGGCCCCAATGTTAAGTTTTTATGGCGCGTTTTGATTATGGCTCATAACTTTTGATCCCTTTGTCCGTTTGTGAGCAAACTTGGATGGTAGATGTCCCTTGGGGAGTAAAAGGTCCTCACAAGGTCAAAGGTCACAGAAAGGGGTTAAAATTTTTAGGGCTCATTGTTAAGTTTTTATGGCGCGTTTCGATTATGGCTCATAACTTTTGATCCCTTTGTCTGTTTGTGACCAAACTTGGATGGTAGATGTCCCTTGGGGAGGTAAAGGTCATCACAAGGTCAAAGGTCACAGACAGGGGTCAACAAACTTTTAGGGCCCAATGTTAAAGGGCCCTTTGCATGTTCCCTCGCCATGTCTTTTGTTAGTCACAATGATATGACAGAAACATGCAAGTTATGCTGAGTCGAGGGGAAGGTGCATTCCAATGTCTTTTGTTAGACATTTCAGCACTTTAGCAATGATTGACAGATGATGTCATCTCAAGAATATGAATATTGATTGGTTTGGAAGGATTTTTTGTGGGCGTTCCCAAGTAATCTGAAGAAAAATAGAAGAAAAAATCATTAAAAATATATGGAATGTTTCTAGATATTCGTTTCAACGCAAAAGTGATGTTGAGGGTATTATAAATCAACACAGATCAACATGCATTTGGATTTCAGGGCCCCTTTAAGTTTTTAGGGCGCGTTTCGATTGTGGCTCATAACTTTTGATCCCTATGTCCGTTTGTGACCAAACTTGGACGGTAGATGTCCCTTGGGGAATTAAAGGTCATCACATGGTCAAAGGTCACAGAAAGGGGTTAACAAATTTTTAGGGCCCATTAAGTTTTTATGGCACGTTTTGATTATGGCTCATAACTTTTGATCCCTTTGTCCGTGTGTGAGCAAACTTGGATGGTAGATGTCCCTTGGGGAGTTGAAGGTCACCACAAGGTCAAAGGTCATAGGCGGGTCAACAAACTTCTGGGAGTTAGGAAAATATTAATTTCTTGTATGCGACTGGGCGAGACACAGTTTGGCACTTGCCTTGTTTTTTCCTGGCTGCATGCTGGGTCACAGTGGTAAACATGTTATAGCGCACCTTTAGCAAGAGTATGCGCACTTGTACACGTACGTGTAGCAAAGGTTCATGCATCAAGCAAGCGTTCGTGCACTCAGTACAAGTCGCCTTTTGGCTAAGAATCATGCATCTGGTAAATACTGGATACATGGTTTTGAAGTACTGGATGCATGATTTTCGGGCTCTTGTCTGTGGCAAGCCAAGTGGAAATGCATCCAGTAAATCTGCCATCGGGTAACATGATAGAAAAATTGACTTTGGCAAGAAAAATATCCCTAAATAAGGCATTCTATAACACAGATGACGCACTTGTCTTTTCTTGCGTCAGTCGGAATAGTGTGCATGCGGTAACTATGGAATTTAGCCTAAATGCACTCGGCTTCACTTCATGGGTTAAGCATTCCATAGTTACATTATGTGCACAATTCCGACTCAAGCACTTAGACATGTGCGTCATTTGTACACTAGCAGGATGAGTTTGGGATCCAAAGTGTATTGAAGAACTACCGGTAATGCTGCAAACTTGGTTCCAAGTAATGAAATTTTCGATAAGAATATGAGAATCAAACAAAAATTACCACATTTTCCTAAACGATTTAAAGGAAAAAATAAATCTGCTAACTTAATCACCTTAGTAAACCAGCCAATTGAAACTTTTAATCACTAATTTCTTTCACCCCTCTAGGCAAATGGACATACAGAAAGGCCAGATTGTTGCGTGCGTTTCCTTCAGATTGCCAAATGCAGTGTACAAAACGGTGAGTCATCCCTGTTGAAACCTACTACACAAGTGTTGTGCTCTGAGAAAATATGGGTACAAATACCAAATTCAAACATTTTGCATGTGTCATTAACTATCACATGATACAGTACATGTCATATTTACATGTAGGTCCTTGAATCAGTGTTGGGTGTGCATTCTGAGGTATTGTTCATTCAGTGTGGTGGCATACTCAGCTGCTGTTCTGAATGTGTGTTTGCAATCATAGCAGTTAGTCTGGTCAATGTTTTGGTATGATTGTACAAGTCACTCAAGCCAATAACTAGAACAAACCAAGGCTGAGATGCCTTCCAAGGAACTTGCTACAGAATGGAAGATGGTTGTTTTGTAGTGATGTACATCTATGCAGGCAGGTCCTTGTAAAGTGACTGTAGCACCAGTCATGTAAGATTACAGACTTGGGAGGAGGAAGAGAACATTGAGAGAACATGGGGAAGAGGAAGAGAGAGGGAAAAGAGGAAGAGGGTGAAGGAAAGGGAAGAAGAGATGAGGTTATGAAGAAGCAAAGAAGAGGGGCATGAGAAAAGGAAGGATCAGAATGCTATCCTCTAGCTGGAGAGAGATCAGTTTAAAGTGTGGAGTCTTTAGACTGGAAAAGTTAAGTTGTGTCGAGTCACTGTCAACATTTGCTTTGTTTTTGTTTTTTCTCTGTGCAGTGTCATGGGAATGTGACGAACGGCAGACTCTCACGTCTGTCATTGAATTTAAACGTGCACTCCTGAGTAAGCCTCCTTCCGAGAGGGTGGCAGCCAAACTGCGAGAATGTTACCATCAGCTTCTGAGACTGGCTCCAAGACAAATGGTACCATACGACTTCGTCATTGATACGAGAGACACATAGAAGAGTCTACAGTATACGCCATATATTTTACAAGTCAAAATTTTCGCAAATCGGGACTTCCTGACAACTTCGCGAGTGGTTAAATTTGCGATCATGGAGTCCTATACTGAACGGAGAAATGTATACGCGTACGTCACATTCATATCGGCATTTAAGTCAATATTTTCACGTGTTTTTAATTTCGCGAATAGCAGCTGACTAGCGAAATTCGCGAAAATAAAAACCTCACGAAATATTCGGCGTATACAGTATTTGACTCATCTACTCATGACATTTTTTTTTCCTTCTACCTCTTGGTTCAAAGTGGTTGGTTAGAACTGGCATCATACTTGAAGCTTTGTTATTAAGATGTTTTTGTCCCATTATTTAGGGGAATTTAGGATACCTGGGCCCCATTTCATAAAAGATGTTAGGATAGCAACTCTTGCTGGAATGGCAACTTTCAATGGCAACAGCCAATCAGGAAGCTGGATTCTTCTCGTTGCTATGACAGTTTCCATTCCAGCAAGAGTTGCTATCATATCACTTTTTTATGAAATGGGTTCCAGAAGTCAGGAGTTTTCATGTGAAAGTTTGTGGAAGAATGCAGGTAGCAACCATTCAGATGTAATTATGAGAACTAATGAACATTCATTTTGCTGTACTCATTCATTACTGAGAAGTTGTGACTTTATCAAATTCTGCTGGAATGTGACTTGGGCGTATGTGTTGAGTGTATCAAAAGAATGTTACCACAAGAGTGTTTTAACAGAAGGGTTGTCTAGGTAATGTCAGGGGACTGTTGGGTAACTACATGTACCCTGAGGTAGAATTTGGCAAAAGTTATCGCTACAATGTCCAAGCAACATTTTACAGGACTGTTTTAAAAGGCAAGGTAAAAAGAGATTGCCCGGATGTTGTTGCACTAACTCTGGTTTGAAACACTCTGTTAAACAGGGACTAAATTGCAATTTTCATACCTTAACTTGCCTATCTGATTGTTTGAATTGTCTCTGTCATAGAGTGAAAGTGAAGAAGTTCAAATATAATTTCGTTCCAAAAATTCACAGCATCAGCAGTCATTGTCACATTATCTCTGAATTAAACTGGTGTATGCATATCAAGTTTGCAACTGAAGTTGACTTATTATGTACATGTACTGGTAGTTGCTACAAACTCGGTGTAAGCATGTGTAATGACTGTAAGTTAACCATTTGTCTTATGTACAAGTCAATCATCAAGTAAGTTAATGACAAATTTTCATTCTCCCAGATGCATTGACTTTGGCAAGGTTTTTGTATACAACATAAAAGTGATGTACAATGGGCACCCTTTCAATTAAACGAACAGCAAAAGTAGATGGTCTGCAAATTTGTACTTTGTGATGAATGGAACAGGATTGTGTGTATGATGTTTGCTTTGCACTGTATATTGATTTTTGCTGGCCTCCCCTTCAGCAAGTTGTGCTTCAGTATTTCAACGTTTGGAGTGCCAGCCAGCTGAGGCAGGTGTTAGATGAGGAGCTGGAGCAAAATGCATCCATCATCCAATCCACCAGAAATGCCTCCACCAACTCTAATGACATTGACATGGATTGGATCGCCCAGGAACATATGAAGACAGGGACAAAACGGAAGCAGGTATTAGTTAATCTGTGGACTTGTGCTCTCTTCCACCCATCATACATTCTGATTAAAGATAGAAACATTTATCTTGTCCACATTGATGGATCTTTTTCATTTCCGTATGCAAATTTAATTCATTCTAGACTCTTTGCAGTCCAATAACGTACTTTAAGTCAGTTTGGAGCACTGTTGTATTGTGGATAAGTCTCTGGACTTTCAGTCAAGAGATTCCTAGTTCAAATCCTGCCACTTGTTTTTCTATACATTATTGGACAATACATTTAGGTATGATCTCCCTCTTCACTCAGATGTAAAAATGGGAGCCTAACAAGATTACAATTGTAGGGTGATAATGATTACAGGGCCCTCTGGAAGAGCTGCCTAAACACCAAATATGCTACCCTGGATAACTATCACTGTCTCGTCATATCATTCTATTCATGATATAGACACAAAACATGTAGAAGTTGAAGATCAATTGAAGGGAGAAGTGGAAAAGGAGAGAGGGAAAAGTAAAGAAAGCAAAGATATAAGTATTTGGAAGTTTCTGTGGTGTAGATAAAAAGAGTCATGTTAACCCGTTGAGGACGAATCCCGAGTATACTCGAGCAAGTGTCTATGGGAAATGCGTGTTATAGCCAAATCAAACCGTCCTCAACGGGTTAAGAATCATGATAGAGTGTGTGAATGACTCTAGCCTTGGTGAATACTAAGTAGGATATTGAAGTGGCAAGCTGTCATATGTGCACATATATATGCAGACAAGAGGCACGCACACACACACACACACACACACACACACACACACACACACACACACACTTACACTTACACACATGTGCACAGGTACCAGACATGGACAAAATTTGGTGTGCTGTACTGCAGCAACAGGTAATTTCCAGACCCAACTTTTCTTTTTGTTCAGAATTTGAATGATGGTGGTCTATCTATATATTTGCCTCTATTGTTGAACAATTTAAGCTTTATGATAACAAAAAGTTGCGAAGGTCTCTTTAAAAGGACATGAATTTGCTATAATGTATATCAGTAACATGCAATGAAAAAAATATTCCTGTTAAAAATGAATTTTGATATTGTCTGGTCTGTTGAAGCAATGTATGTTTAAAATAGAGCACCTTGCTTCATGTCACCTTCTGTTCTTTGTGTCTTTGTGTACTTTTGTGTATGTGGTAAATACATTTGTTGGTATATACACAGTCAGCTTCTGGTTCTCAAGGGGGAAACATTTGTTTGCATGTGTGTGCCTGCGTGTGTAGGCCTATGCATGCATCATGCATGCAAATGCCTTCAAGTATGTACAGTAGATCAGAGGTGATCAGAGGTGCCTTTGAACAGCCACCAAACTCTGGTGGACCATCTTTTCTTGCCCAGTGACCCAGCAACCCAAGTATGCATATTAACTTGCCCTTAGCGTTACTGTGCAAAGTTCCGTGGTCAGCACATCCGCTGATGTGCTCTCTTTTTGAATGGTCAAAGGTTATTAACCCTTTGAGGATGAGTCCCGAGTATACTCGGGCAAGCGTCTATGGGAAATGCGTGTTGTAGCAAAATCATACCCTCCTCAATAGGTTTAAAAAAAAAAGAAAGACATTATCATGCAGTGACTAGGGATGATGTATTCCTCTCAGTTCTTACTTTAACGTCATAATGTAAGGGATTGTTGCACTGTTTCAGTCTAGTTGGGTTGCTCATTTTGCTTTAAGGCTAAGTTTAATAAGGGATTAATTGTAATGCCTGCAAAGTCACGTGGCAAGTGACAGGCTAGTGTATGATAACAAAGAGTTTTTAAAGTATATATTTGTAGGATGCAGGGTTCCATGTTCTGATAAATACAGTGTATGTCAGCCTTTGTGTTAAATGATGGTTGTAAGAATTTTGTCAGAATATTTCAAATATACATGTAGGTCCTATAAGTCCTGAGGTGTGAATAATTAAGATGAGGAACATGCTGGATTAGTCCCTGTTTCTTATGAAAAGGAAGCTTACGTACATTGTAATTAACCGTGATGCAGATGCTGTAGAACTGTCACATGATGAATGAATGTATTCTATTGCCAATATTTGCATGTGTGTGTGAATGAGTTCATGTTTTTGCAAGTATGTTAATGTATGTAGTATGTTCATTTTCTTTCAAGGAGTTATTGGAGACAGACTGAATATTCAAACAAAGCAGCTTCATAGTGCAACTTTATATTGTCCATGTCTATACATTATGTATATGCATGTTATATCTTGTCAGAAGAAAAGCAAGCCAGGTCGCCGAGGATCATCATTCAGTCAAGCTGGGTCCACAGACACGGGCCAAAATGCCAGTGCGAGGAGAGACAGTGACCCATCCCTGTCTTTGACTTCCTCACCTTGTGATCAGAGGCAGCCAGGCAGTGCAGGACAGTCCTCTCAGGATTTGGGGCAGCCTCTGTCGCGAGTCTCCAGGAAATGGCTGGAGCAGAATCGATTCCGCCTCGCCTGCAAGACCTGCTATACCCTAAAGAGGAACCAAGATGGCGTCAATTGCTACAGGTGAGACGGCAGTTCAGCTCTGATCTCTGGCTCACAAACAGCTGATGAGCACTGGGAATCTGTGGACTGTCTCTTTTTCACAGAGAAACTGTTAGCATATATACGGGATGGAGATTTACTCTGTTTGTATGCCTCCGCCACGAAGTGGTGCCGGAGGCATTATGTTTTTGGGTTGTCCTTCCGTCCGTCCGTAATGAATTTTGTGGACAGCGTAACTAAAAAACCTTTTGAGGTATCCTAATGAAACTTGGCATGTATGTGTATTAGGGGGTGAAGTTGTGCCTATCAACTTTTGGGCGCACATGCTCAAGGTCAAAGGTCAAAAGGTCAAGGTCAAATGCATAAAATTCACTATTTCCACCATATCTATGCAATGCCTGAAGATATTTTCTTGAAACTTAGTGTATACATGTATTACCCAATTAAGATTCTCTGGTGAAAGTTTGGGGTCATGAGGTCAAAGGTCAAATGGTCAAGTAAAAATATTAAAATTTCACTTTTTTCTCTGTACCTTGGAAATTGTTCAAGGTATCCTCATGGAACATAGTGTATATACATGTACTGACTGGCAGTGATTATCTAGAGAATTTAGGGTTCATTGGGTCAAAGGTCAGGGGTCAAAGGTCAAGGGCAACACGTCAAAATGTTACTATTTCGCTCATATTTATTCAATGCCAGCAGGATTAATTTTTTTTTACACTTGGTCTATGCATGTATAACCCAATACAGACTCTCTTGGAAGTTTCTTTTTTTTTTTCTTTTTTTTTGCCTCAAAGGTCAAAAGGTCAAAGATCAAGTAAAAGTGCTGAACTATCTTTTTCCTCCATATCTCGGGAGTGGCTCAGGTTACGTGTATCTTGAAACTTACTACTACATATTTATGCATGTTCTGCCTGACAGTGATTATCTTATGAATTTTAGGGTCAAAGGCCAGATGAAAATGGTAACAATTTTTTACTATTCAATTCAGAAATTGCACTTTTTCTCCATGCCTTGAAAATTACTCAATGCATAAACTTATGAATGGGTCAAAGTCAAGTTAAAGTCCTAAAATTCCAAAATACATGCTCTCCTATTCATCCAATTAGACCTAGGTCAAGGAAGGTGAACATTCAACACATTTGTGACAACCTTGTTATTTTAATTATTTTGCCAATTTTGTGGAAATGTAATCACACATTGTCCACATGTACTATAGACCTATAAAGGGGAATCATGCATTATGGCGGAGGCATACCAGTCGCCATAGCGACATTTCTAGTTCTTTTTATTTCTTTCCAAAGCATCGATTAAGACCTTGTCTAATATTATGAGTGCAATTAGTGTAATCATTGCAGATGGTACATTACATCTGGGTATTTGTAACTGCTGTAAAAGGGGATCTGCTGACAGCAAAGAATAGACTGAAAAAAGCCTCAGAAGTTGCAAATCAATTGCAAAGTGAAAAATGCATTCAGTCATGTATTCAAAAAGGGGCTAGTTCATGGTTCTAAAACGAAACTTCTTTGAAGAGAAATTTGACATTGACGTACACATTGGAAAAGTATGACAGGGTCAAGTCAAGTGGAATATTACACCCGTTGTACATGGCACACTGATAGGTAAATGGTTGGATAAACTGCTCTGTTTTATATGTTAAAATGATAGTCTGTCATTAAGCACATTATTAGTACTGTATAGAAAGAGAAAAACTGAGGAAGAAGAGGAAGAGAATAAAAGGACAAAGAAGAATCCATTAAGGAAGGTGAGTAAGGAGAAGCAGCTACTAGTGCTTGGGATATTGTTTGATGCCATGTATCTTTTCATTGCTCCTCAGCCTGAATCTCAACCCAGCTCATGGACCCAAGTGTGGGAAAGACCTACTGCTCTGTCAGCTGGAGGAAAATGGTCCCTCAGCAGATTCCAGTCCTGTGTATGGACTTGTGCGCCCTCGCCCAAAGCGTGCAGAAGAATTGCTTTGTAACAAGTTCCCGAAGGGCAAATGCCAGGTAGAGCTATTTCACACTGGTCAATTGTTAAGGATGATAGTCGAAAATGATGTTTCTAATGATGTTAACTTTATGAATAGTTTGTGAGACACATTTATAGTACTGGTACTGTAAAAATAGTCTCTTTGCATGCAATTACTTTGTGTGAGAAGAGAGAAAAATAGTGCAGCAAAGATGTAAAATGACCAACAGTATCGAAAGAAGAAATACAGAGTCATTACCAAAGATATGGTTGCTGTCATATATTGGAATTGTGTTGAAAGGCATTGTGATGTGGTGTGACTTTCCGTACATGCTTTGTAACCAAGTGTCTGAAGTTTCATGCGAATATTTGATGAGTAGATTCTCTTGTTTTGAAGCAGAGATTGTTACATTTGATACCTTGTACATTAATATCTTAAGTTTCAGACATGTCATATTAGGAGATTTTCTTATCTTGAAGCAGGAATATAATTATTAGGATGCCTTTATACTTAACTATAGTCACTTAGAAAGAAACAGTTAAAAGTGAATGTTTCTAGTTGTAAAAGGTCTAGGTACAATTAACGCAAGTTGTTCCAGAATATTACTTGTGCAATACCGCCATGCTCTTCACTTTGAAACTATATCTTGTCCATATTCATCCCATTCTCAGTGTGGGAAGGTGATTAAATGCGTGATGTCTTTCAGAAAGTTTTGTTGATATTACTCCAGTTCCTCCCTACTTTTTTGGGTCCTGTCTCAGTTTGTGTGCTTCTGTGCACCTCTTCATGTTTCTGTAACTAATATCCTGTCAGTTATAAAATCAGAGATAACAAGTGAATTTCATGTATTGAGTACATGAGATACGCCTCTTTGAAATTTGTAGATCAGAATTACATGGAATATTTCAGGATGTTTGTGGCATCGTTGTAGCATATTTTTTCCTCTTTCTTACTTTCCAGGTAGAGGATTGCCGCTACAGTCATAGCAGGATTGAGCTAGATGTCTGGCGTGCTGAACACCAAGGAACTTTTGATCGAGCAGAGGTAATGGAATATCTCATGCACCACCCTTCCAGCATGGCGACAGCTTTCTCTTCAGGTGTCCTGTCTGGTACAGCCAAAGCCCAAGGAGGTATCAGACAGAATAAAACAAAAACAGGAGGGCAGCAAAAGCTAGACCCAGCAAAGATGGAGGCAGTCAGGGAGGTGCTAGAGAAAATTGGTGGGGAGATTCTAGTTCTTTGTGCAAAGTGTTACGACGATAGGCCTCGTAGAATCAGCCAGCCGACGGCTTCGAATCCACAAATCTGTGAATATAATAAAGACCACTCCATAGCTGCTGGGCAGTATTTGGTCCATTCCTGTGGTGGAGCGTACCTCAAGGTCAGGGAGTGTCCTTTCCGGCACCAGACCAAAAAAATCCCTCTCTGCTGGCACATTAACGAGACCTTTGGATGTCGGCTGGGTGACAAGTGCTCTTTTGCACACAGTCTGGCTGAGTCTGAGTTGTGGGCACTCCAGCTGTCCCATGGCATCAGAATGGAAGAATTGTGGCCCATCTGTTCTGAACTGAAGAATGGAGCTCATCACAATGAAGGCTCAGCGTTGGGACCTCTCGGCATCCAAGGAGCAAGTGCTAAGCCCCAAGGTTCATTGACAAGTGACAGGAAAAGCAGGAAGCAGCCCCAGATTGCATCTGCAACTCGAGCCACCTTGGCCCCATCCTGTGATGCTACGCAAAGCTTCCGGGAATACCCTCCATTTTCTCATACCATCAAGGTACGAAATATGCGGTAGAATTAGAAATTCAGGTGATCATGATTGGAGCAAAAACTCAATTGATGCAGCCAAGTGCAGTTTTAGTCATCCAAACAGTAGTATTATTTTGTGAAATAATCTGCAAAGCCCACTAACATTCTTAGCAGGTCTGAAATATGCTGTATAAAAAATAGCTTTTATTGTTATTATTCACTGATAATATTTCATCTGGAGTTTTCTTGACTAGTACAACTTCACAGACTGCAGTAGACAAAGTTATGATCTACCCAGGGCCCGAAATAAGATTTTTGAAGGTCAAGACCATTTTAAAAGGGCACTTCAGCTTGAGGCAAAGTGGCATTAGATACCCCAAAATTTCAAGGGGCATCAAGGCCATTTGAGAGGGCAATAAGGCCACTTTTAAAGGGCAGCTAAGTCTGGTCGAAAGGGCACCCAGGCCACTAAAAAAAAGAGAAAAGATGAATAGTAGTGCAATGTAAGGCACTTCGGTACCAGAAACTAGCGATACCGCTAGGTTATAGTTTCTGGTAAGTCTGAATAAATTCATTGGCCTTTAGATATGTGTGACATGATGGAGAAATAATGACCAAGAGAAAAGGGGCATGATGGCTGATAGAAAAAGGGCACACCTTTGACCACAGGGTACGACGGCCAAAAGGGCAGGTAAATTTATGACCTTGAGAATATAATTTTTCATGGGGGCATCACGGCCAACCAAAGAGATATCAACGGCGATGGCCATCAATAGCCGTCAATGAATTCGAGCCCTGGATGTTCCACATTTACTGTAGTATTTGCAATGTATGCATGCACTATCATTAAGCTATCAACGTATTGACAAATAAATATATAAATATTTAGTACCGGTAGCTTTATTTTTTATGCTGATTTGTAGATTCTAGATATTCCTTTGTTTGTGATGATGTTTGTTTCTTTCTCTTTCTGCCTCCAAGGTTGTGTGCGGATCGTGTTTTGATTCCAGTGACATTCAGATGCAAGATCCAAAGAAAAAATCCTACTGCTCAGGAAAAGAGAGACATGCATGGGGTCAGTACACTGTCAGAGTGGTTTGGGCCTCATCCCAGGGAAAATGGCTTCGTATCTTCCCTAGACCACTTCAGCTGAGACCAGAAATCAACCTTAAAATTTGCTGGCAGAACAAATCATGCAAGCGTGTGTTTGGCAAACAGTGTCTTTTCCCTCACTTCTGGGAAGAATTGGAGCTGTGGGATTACCAAAAGAAATACAAAGGTAACAGACTGCCTGTTGATTCCTGCATTTATACTGATGCGTGGTACAATTACTTAATGCTGTGAATATCAAGCTAAAACATAACTATACACAGCCCAGTCGCTGTAGGTAGCGACAGGGCTGTACAGTCGGGACCACCAACCACGAAGAGAGTTCAACGATCGCATGCGATCACTTTGAATTTTGATACTTTAGATCATTTTTTTGTCACCACAAACTCATCTAATAAAATCTTCAATAATGAGACGAAGTTTTTAGGCATTACTATAGATGACAAGTTGAACTGGAATCTGCATATTGCCAATGTTGTGACTTCTGTAGCACGCGGAGTTGGAATATTGTACAAACTCAGACCATACATATCAAGCTCTACGTTGTTCACCATTTATAATTCCCTTATTCTGCCTTATATTTCTTACTGCAATATCGTTTGGGCTTGTCAGAAGACTAAACTCAACTCACTGCTTCTCCTTCAGAAAAAAGCTGCACACCAGAATTGTCAATCTTGTATACCCTTAAATCACTTTGATGTAGAGTTTCCCTGTCCTTATTTCTTCCTCTCTTTTTTTTCTCTTTCTTTCTCTCTCCTCTCATTTCCCTATCTATGAATCAATTGAATGCGCATAATACATTTTTTGTATGATGTTTATGTACATAATATGTGTACGTTATCCATACTGGACGTCCCAGTCAAGCTTTACATAGCTTATGACGATTCACACAAAATGTATAATAACATGTCTCATGTACAAACTATGTACATATTTGTGAATAATGTATGTATATGCATTTTGTGAATAAATCAAATCAAAATCAAAATCTATGCTGTCAATATTTAAATTCACATTATGCAACTTACCGAAATTGATGATTATATCCAGCATGTCCAAACGGTACATCGTCTTTCACGCCAGGCCAATTTGAATACGTGATGTGAATGCCCTTTCAAAAGGTCACGCATAAGATCTCTCCGCAGCAGACGACGTTGGGCAGTACGCCATACGATATAGGTGCTGTAATACGTTCTCAACGCACACGCCGCGCTTGCTTTGGAGCACTTCCGGTCACGCATGCGTATAATTCGCATAGATGAAGGCGCCATTTTTAATTCTGCGACAATGAACCCCGACGGTCGGGAATTGCGCCAGAAATTGTCTTTTTTTTTTGTTCCACGGACTTATAGCGAGGGCTCTCTATGGACCCGGTGTGGCGAACAATGCTTCTGTAATACAAGCATGCATTTAACGTGAATAACGTATACTGTTTTTAGAAGAAACGTATAAATTTTCCTAAATTTTGTAGTTGTGTTGAGGTTCCCCACTTTGAAGCTGCATGCCTCGACTGTCGGACGCTGTATTTGCACAGCGTACTAAAAGCGTCTGGACGGGCTAGCTAAAACAGAAACAGAACAACAACTTGTGGAACTCCAAAACCACTGTACTGATTATATGAATACAAGTCCGTGTTTGTAGTTGTCTCATAGTGCCATACAAAAAGATTGTGTGTTGGAATTAGAGCTCACATTTTGGTATCCTACCTATTCCAGAAAATAAGGGAACCAGGACTGATAAACCGGCAGATGTTCAGCTGCTGCCATTTCAATAAATTTTCAGAGAGCTTTGTTGAGCTTGAATGAGAATAATAACAGGTTTATGCTGAAATGGCACAGTTGACTGTTAGTACTTGTTCACTCATTCGTCCGAAGCAGTTGCCCCATTTAGCAAAGGATTTTGCAAAGCCCACAAATGCATAAGTTGTGTCCAGAAACAGACATCAAAAACTCATTAAGGCATATTGAAGTAGGTGCAGATTATTATATCTCTGTAGTGATTACAGCACTAAATTTTGTAGCTGAGTTTGGAGGGGTTGATATACTCCTGTTGTTTGTCCACAAAAAATTCATTCAAAGGCTTGGTATTTGATATCATTCTTTCAGGATGTATGGCAGTGATTTCTGCAAACTAAGTTTCTATTCGTGTTATTAGGGTTTCAAAAATCAAATATATTTTTGTTGTTCATTTCTTGTAATGTGATGTGCACGGACGATTCTAGCCTATAATCTAGGCAGAGGATGCAACTATTGCCTTTGCTGTAACACTAAACATCTGATGCTGTGAGGCTATGAACAATGACAGCATCCACCACCTATATCCACTCTTCTTGCTTTAGTCATTGCTTTCTTATTATCGACTGTGAATCAACAGTTTTTTGTATGAAAACTGCCACCATTTCAAAATTGACAATTAGAAAACAGCAAGACAAGTGGAAATAGGCGGAGGATGCTTCGCACGCATCCACTGTTCGTAGTCTCGCTGCATCAAATGCATCACTTGGCAAAGACAATAGTCTCGCCACATCAGACCTTTAGCGTAACAACAAAGACGATTATTGATAGCTGCATCCACTTTCTAGATTATAGGCTAGGAAGATTTAAGATCAAATGAAACTTCGTTGATATATGGCAGCTTTGTGCATATTTTTTTCATGCCTTGCTATTACAAACTAAATCCCACTTGCTCCTTCAGTGAAATCAATTGAGCTGGTCATTGCCAAGCAACAACAATCTCGGACTGCATCGCCCCAGGTAGGGAGCATCCCTTCAACATCAACACCAACACCAACTCCAACACCAGACTCTACAGCAGCACCAGCATGCAAGTACCACTGCCCCTACTGCCGGTTCTCTACCTCAAATCAGATGCAGTATGAGGATCACCGCCAATCTCCTGGGCACAAGGCCAGGATTCTTTCAGACTCTGACCGCATCTGGAAATACCGCAGCCCACCCCATGCAGATGGTCGCTACAAGATGTGCAGGGAGTAAGTTGTTGCTATTTCCACTCATACATATATGTCAGAGAGTACTGGCCATTGAACTCCTTAAAAGTCACTTTGAAATTACTTGACCATATTGCTACATGTAATCAACATTAATATGAATATTTGTTAGCTGTTATCAGGGTGATGAAAATATAGCTGGTGTGAGAGTGAAGTACATACCTCTAAGTATTTTTGAGCATGAAGTACACTTCACCATGGACAGTATGTTCATATGTGGCCTTAAACAAATTCAACAGTATCAGAATGGGTATGTGGCGCAAGATATATTTTTGAGTTGTAAGTGAATGGTGACATACATATTGTAACTGTAGGACCAAATGAGGAAACAACTGAAGACAAATGATTATGAGGAAATTAACAGATCAAGACATGAGTACTATGTCATACAAATGCTATATCTTTCTAGAAATGAAATGGGTCAGTGTGAGTTCTCTGGAACAGATGGCGACAACAATGACTGCAAGTTTGCTCACAGTGTAGAGGAACTGGATGAATGGAGGGAACGCCATGACTATCTGATCATGAAACTTGACAAGGCTCGTGAGATGAAGCTCTTTTCTTGGCTGGATGACCTTGCACATGACGTCCAAGTAGATGAAGAGAATGCAGTAAGTCCAGGCACTTTATAATCTCAAAGTAATGAGCCTTTATTCATTTTCAGATAAATGTATCATCGGAATAACTAACCTTCTTTCATTTTCAGATTAACAAACCTTATTTCATTTTCGGACCAACGAACCAAATGAACCTTTGGAATAAGAAACTGTAATAGGAGTCACATGACTATTTAAAGATGGCTTCTTAAAGATGCCCATGAGAAGCCATGTTAGATTGTCAAAAGTCTTACATAACTTCTTTAGGGTAGTAGGTAAATGACTCGCACAACTATTGCTTTTGTTTCGTACAGTTTGATTTACATACAGGGGAAACTCGATATAACAAGATGGTCGGGACCGAGTCGTTTTCCTCGCTATAGCCGATATCTTGTTATATCAGTAGGCATAAAAGAATGCATAAAATAAAGACATTAATTTGCACATGTGAGACTACCCATCATCTTTCAATCAATACTGATAACTTGGTCATGTGTGTGAGGGAATTACTCACCTTTATGGGTGAGAAGATTTTTTTTGCTAATGAAATCCAATATCAAGAATGTTTTTCTTATCAGTAATTGTAGATGTTTGAATTTTTAAATTCATATAGCTTGCGATTGTGTCAAGATCGTCTGTGGATTGGTATATGGTTATGGTATGGGTGTGTGTTGTGTATGGAAAGCTTGAATAATGGTCTGCACAATGCTGTGTGTGTATGTGACACATTCTGTATGTACATTATGACTGCGTGTGTGTGAAGATGGGGAATTCCCTATGTAGAAAGCCAATCACAGCATCAGATTGCCTTACACCTCCTAAACATCATGATGATGTCATGTTAAACATACTGCCGTCCCACCACATTTTCTGCATGTATCAGTGCGCGCGCACACACACATACATGTACAACATGCGGTGCTAGCTGGAGTGCACTGAAGAAAATATGTGTGTACAAGACAGTTTTTGGCGCATCGATCGAGCTGTACAATCTCGGAACATGATAGCACAGGCGAAGTAAAGCTTTGCCCGAGGACATTTTGCTTTACCTCGCTATAACAGGTTTGATTGGCTATGTTTTTCTTTGTTTGGAAATCACAAAATTTATCTTGTTATAGCAGTTATTTCATTATAGCCAATCTCGCTACAAGAGTAGCATTTTACATAGACTTGTGTGGAAGGAAATTTGGAACCGGGAAAATTTCCTCGTAATAACTGATATCTCGTTTTAGCAGTGTTCATTATACAGAGTTCCCCCTGTATCTGCAAACATTCATCAGGGGGATTCATGTTAAACGTTATTGTGAAGTTGTCCACTGTTAATTTTCAAAACTCATATTGAGACTCTGCGAGATATGATGTGAATGATATTGAGGTTATTTTCCATCTTTTAGCACAGCTCCATCAATGGAAATTAAGGAAATTGAGATTGAAGTTAATTTGTGATAGAACAGTTTGTTTCAGTTGTCCGTATCAAGGGGATGTAATCAAGTATTATTTGGAAGAAATAAAAAAAGTGCAAATCATACCCTATGTGTTAGTCATCATCCTGGATTTATGATAAATCATGAGAATATTCTGCATCTGTAGAACTTTGTAAAGCATGACTTGCTTTTCTAAGCGTCGGGAGTTTTAATTTCATTGAGAACTCATACCATTACCAAACATATTTAAGATTGACTTGATTGTACAAACTAATACTCTGTGATACCTTTTAAATGCTCTTTGATAATCAGGTGACTGAGGATATGTATGGCATGGAGTTAGAAGTAAACAATGACTTCAGCCAGACATGTGTCATACCAGAAAAGGAGAACAGTCTGAAGACTCGGCACCAAAAAGAAATACAATGGGATATCATCCTTCATGCTCCTGAGGTGACGACAATGCCTGACTTATAATTTGCCTTTGTCCATTCAAACTTTCTTTTTATGCCTCCGCCAACGAAGTGGCCGGAGGCATTATGTTATCGGGTCGTCCGTCCATCCGTCCGTCCGTCCGTCCGTATGTTACTACGTACGTCCGTCCGTCCCGTTTTGTTTTTGTCGATATCTCAAGAACCGTGTGGTGGTTTTACATCAAACTTGGTATGAGGGTTTATCCTTGGGGGATAATACTTTGTGTGGATTTTAGGGTCACAGGGTCAAAGGTCAGAGGTCACAGGTTATTTTGTGAAAAAAAATTGAAATTTCATGTTTTTCTCCATATCTCGCAAATGGTTCAAGGTATCTTCATGGAACTTAGTATATATGCTTGTACCGATGGGCAGTGATTATCTAGGGAAGTTGGGGGTCAGGGGTCAGAGGTCAGGGGGTCAAAGGTCAAGGTCAACTCCTCAAAATATCACTACTTTCCTTATATTTATGCAATGCCTAAAGGTTTTTTTTTTTTTTTTTAACTTGATGTATACATGTATTACCCAATATATATTCTGTGGGAAGTTTCTTGCCAAAAGGTCAAAGGTCATGTGAAAGTGCTGTATTGCACTTTTTCCTCCATATCTCAAAAGTAACTCAGGTATCATCATGAAACGTACATATTTATGCATGTTCAACCTAACAGTGATTCTCTTTGGAACTTTGAGGTCAAAGGTCAAAGGCCAGGTTTCGATAATGCTATTTTCCCATTTGATACTGAAATTATATTTTTTCTCAATACCTTGAAACTAAATGCATAAACTTATAAAAGGGCCAAAAGTCAAGTAAAAATCATCAGTTCCCCAAATACCTGCACTCTGACATTTTAATCATTCATCCAGTTGAACCTAGTTCTAGGAAAGTGAACATTCAGCACATTTGTGTCAAACCGGTCGTTTTAATATTTTACAAATTGTGTGAAACTGTCATCACACATTCTCAAGACATTGTACTATAGACCTATTAGGAGAACCATGAATTATTGCGGAGGCATATCAGTCGCCATAGCGATATATCTAGTTTTCTCTTTTTTTGTGTGTAGATACAGCTGTAGAGTGGGCATATATCTCTTGGAGTGTCATAAAAATTGCTGTGTTCTTGCAGGTCAGGTGTGATATGATTATGTACTATATAATATGGTACAGTGGTTCGTATTATATGCTCTTTACATTTACTGCCCTTCCCTGTCTTGACAATGATTAACTATGTGAATTTGTCCTGCAGTGGCCTTGACTGATAATGAAAATGACAACCCACAAAATTTGATTCATGTGGCTTGGTGCAGAGAAATTGTGCATTGACCTCTCCTTTTGACAGCAGCTGCTCCTCTTATATCTCAGCCATTTATATATTTCCAACATCATTGTGCAGCATCTGTGTAAGCTATGAAAAAAAAGAATGAGCAAATGCGTGGAATCCTCATGGATGTTTATCTTTCATGATCATTTGATCACATTGAGCAGAAACGGCTGAAACGAGTTGGACTGCTGTACGACCAGCATCGTTCACAGTTCTTCCTCTCAGACCCAGAGTATGAGAACCAGCCACAGAGCTGTCCCGGCCGTCTACTGGAAAGCGAGACAGATTCCCAGGATTACCGACTGAAAGTGATCTTCTCATCATCACGCTGTGGCCTGTTTTGCCAGTGGCTTGTCTTTGACTTTGGTAAGTCTCATTGGTTTCTGCCAAAAATTTTCAATTCATGTTTTTTAATTACTATTCTCCTTTCGATTTAAAAATTCTTTTGTGAAGGGAAACTTTACTCCATGTTTAAGGTAACTAATAGATATGATAATAATTAAAACATTGCAAAGTTTTCAATCAGGAAAAGAATATATGTGACCACCCAGCTCAAAAAACAACAATTTGGCCAAAATAGATTTCAACTTTTCTACATAGTTTAAAAGAGTAAACTGTAGCTTTAATAAAATGATATACTTGTTTAAAGTGGACCATCCCACCCATTGAAAAAGTGTTGAATTAAGAGAGGGTGAAGAGGTGCACTTCATAGAAATGGGGGGGGGGGGGAGGATTCAAAGATAAAAGTAACTCAGACATGCTATATGGAAATATCAGTGAAAACATTTTCTGCATTTTACTGTGAAAGCATGAACATGTAAAAAAAAAAAAGTCCAGAAAAACTGCTCATTTCTTGATTTTGGTTTTATTCATGCTGCCAAATTTTGACAGTATGTAGAGGAAATATTACTCTCCCTGGCAAGACAAATTTAAACATTTGAGTTGGTCAACGTAAATGACTATTTTGGTCCTTTACAGGAAATCTGAATCTCTGACTTTTATGTGGGTTTTTAGCTGGGCAGTCACGTATGAAAGTTATAAATCTTAGTTTACGTTATTACATGCTTTCATAGAAAAGAGAAATTACTGGCAATGACATGTTCAAATTGAATGTGGCAATGATATTCATGGCCTAGAAATTTGCATTGTGTAGTTAATGAAACAAAAAGTTTGTCGGTTATTAATTAAGTCATGTAACCCCTACCCCTCAAAATGTATTAATTGATGAGTCGTTTTTACTGTTGAATAAATTGATGCAACGGATATGGTACTTTGTTCCTTTTAGAATCATACCAACTGAGCAAATTTGATAAGAGTAATGCTCTGGTCAATAGGAAACATTTGAAGCAATCACTTTAATCACATTGTGTAATTTCTGAATTTGCAGTTATTGCAAGTATTGGTATGTGAGGACAGATTTTGAGCTCCCAATTTCCATAATATTTGTCACTTTTTCTCCAGTTAAGTAAGGTAGACACATCAAGACTTGCTGTTTCTATGTGTGATTTAACTCTATTCATGAGAATCAATGAGAATATGAAGAGAAATTCCTTTGAAATTCATTGAAATAAATTATGTGTCTTCAAGAGAGTATAGTTGCAGAGAACTTTCAGTGTACAAAGAGCTAATAAATTATGACGTTCTCTAGGGAGACAAACTTGCACAGGTTTGTCTGTGTCAGATCATTATGTTATTGATGGATGGGGCTTTGTTGCTGACCTTTGAACTTAGCATGTGTTTGCAGACCCTGACAGATATATGTATGAAGTAGACAGAATTCTACTGCAGTGTCAAGGGATTTGATAGAATGGATGTTTACCTCTGAGTAAGAGAAATGCTCATTAAAATGCTGCATTGTAAAACATTAATCATTCCCATTGTAGCACCTCCAATATTGTGGAAGTCACAGTTGTAGGTATTCCATCCACTACCAGATGTAGATGGTGTTGTGCAAAATACTGACAGGCCTCTTTCCATGATTGTATACAGATGAGAGACCCTGCCTTGTTGTCAAGCTTTCTGTGAACATGGGAACTGAAACTGAGCTCAAGCAGCTAGAGTTTATTCACCAAGAAGTGGCAGTTAGTGAACTATGGAGTGAAACCAACTGCAACATCATTAGGAGTGCTCCCCCAGATTCCTGGACCAAGGGGTAAGGATGTATTTGGTTTCCACTCAAAGGGTGCCGGAGGCATTTTTGAGTCGTCTGTCCCAACTATTCATGTGCCCAAGATCCTAGATGTAGTTCTCACAATTTGAAGAAAATTCTGTGGTGTTTTTCTTTGGTTTGTTTGTTACCTCTGCGGGAGGAGGCTATGTTTTCGTTACCATTGGTTTGTTTGTTTGTTTGTTTCTTTGTTAGTTTGTTTATGTGCAAAATAACTCAAAAAGTGGTGAACGGATTCGGATGCAACTAGCAAGAAAGTTTTAGAATGATACAAGTAACAGATGATTAAAGTTTGGTAGTGATCCGAGAATTTTTGGGGAATTTAAAGAGGACTTTTGACATTTTGGCAGGTAGGGTCAATGAACTAGGGAGTTCAAGCTGCACGTATTTGAGGTTTGCATGCACGCACTAAAGTGCGTGCTCTAGTTTTTGCCAAGGTAATGCGCGCCGCACAGCTGAGGGTTTTTGACGTAACAAAAGGTTCCTACTGTATATTTGGAAATTGGGCGACTTTCGGCACACAATGCTATAAGTCCGTATGGGTGAAAATCACTGATATCTCTATGGAAAAACAAGACCAGTGGTGGAAATGAGCTGTATACTTGGCGGAGGTCTGTGCTTTCAGAGTGCTTCTCTAGTTTGTTTTGCTAGTGGGACCAAGTATGAATTGTATGTTACATAAATTGTAGATGCAGTCGAGTAGATTTTGGATACAACTGTCAAAGATGCAAGGTCATTAAACTTGGGCTATCCAGCCATCAACTTAATAACATGATGTGATGTGGTACACATAGGAAGGATAAAAACAGTAGACATTTGTATGCTTTGAGTGGAAGAGGTCAAAGTACAAAGTAAAAGGTTGCTATTTTGACTGAAAATTTCACTTTTACAACGGCATTGGTAACAATTATGTATGCAAATGGGATCAAGCGATTATGTCATCACTCTCCATGTTTCACATTAACATGCACAGAAATCTTCACTAATTTCCTTTCTAATAATGAAATCAATGGGAAAAAATGACACATTGCATCAAATGATTGTAGAGTTGTAACTGTTCAAAGTACTAATGTCTTTTGTGGGGTAAGGTGTTGTACATTCTAAATTATCAACTCCAAAATGCTTTCCATATTTTTCGTTACAAAACTATTTTTAGATTGGTAAGGTGATGACACAATCCCTTTTCTAGGAAGCTCACCAGGGGGGCGTTTCATGAAGGAACTTGTCGGATAAAATATCTGACAAGTCAATTATATCCGACAAGTTTTGAGAAATTCTTTAGTGTGATTGGCTGATTTCTCTGAACTTGTCGGATATAATTGACTTGTCGGACATTTTATCCGACAAGTTCCTTCATGAAACGCCCCCCAGGAGGTCCGTTTTGTTATTAAAAGTTAAAGTCACATAAGAGACATTTTTGCTCATAAGATGCACTTGTGAGGGATGTCATGAAATGGATTTTACTTCCCTTTGAAAGTGTCTCGTAGCTTTGGCCATTCTGAGATTTAAAAGGATGTAGGTTGGTCAAGATGGGGGATTCAGACTTTAACTATTTGTGAGATAATGTTAGATGCCTCTTTTTTAGGAAATATTGCAAAGCATGCAATTCTTACAGGAATTCAAAGTTTATCTAATGATTTTGGTTTTGAAATGACTGAGGTATCAAAACTATACCATACCTTTGAGTAAAGACTTTTATTTGATGTCTTCATGAAATGGGCCCCTGATCCAAATGACTGAAAGGAGCTGTTATGATCACTCACTGTCTGGTGTCTGTTGCATGTCATACGTCATGCGTCATCCCTTGTGTGCTGTGCGTAATCTTTATCATTTTTTGTTTAATACACTGGTCTCTGGCTGTTGACCAAACTTGCCATTTTGTATAAATGTTAGTGGTTCCCCCAGGGGACCCATAATTCAGAGCCCAAATTACAGGTACTGCAAAATAATTGATTTTCTCATTTGTAACAGTTTTAGCTTCCTTTCGAGATCAGAGAGTTGAATATGGGCTAAATTTGGAATGAATCATCTGTGGATTGAAGGGGAGGGAATCATAATTATTTTACACAAGTGATGGCAATGCCCAAGATCAAAGAGGGGGCCCCTAGAGTGAGGCCCAAATGGCCCAGCGAGCTACATGTAGTAAGCATTTTTATATCTTCTTTTTAAAAGCTGTGTCTGGACTTTAGTAAACATCAAAGCAGGAGGAAATTAAACTTGGTATGAATTAATGTTGGTGTCCCCTTTTGGCATGTGCAGGGTACAATTACCCAAAATTGGGATGGTATTGCCAAAGGGTATTGTATTCGATGTCAAAACAGGCAATGAATAGGCATATTTTGCATGTAAATACAATGAAAGATAGGCCAAAAGAGCAGTTTTTAGTCTCATGTACATTTTACAACAGGAATATACAACTCGTACCTAAATATACCCTTAAGCATGTGCATACGCTCACATAAGCTTGTGTTCCGCCAGGTTGATGGAGAAGTATCCCAGCCCAGCAGCATCAGAGCTACAGTCACGAGATGGTGACCTGGATGTGCTTCGCCTAAACAGAGAAAACTACAAGGTTTTCATGCACAGGATGCTAGAGCTAGAAGAAAGAGAATGCATGGATAGTCTCTCAAGGCAAGTATGGAATGCTCACATCTCTCGATGCGGATGATTGTTAAGCCTCTGCCACAAAGTTTCATCAGAGACATGCATGTATGTTTTCTGGCTGTCCATTCGTCCGTAATTGACTTTGTGGTCCACATAACTTAAGAACCATTTGAGGTGTCCAAATGGAACTTGGCATGCATGTGTGTGAGTGGATGAAGCTGTACTTATCACCTTATGGACGCACATGCTTGACCTCAAAGGTCTAGGTTAAGGGTGAAATTTTTGACTTTCACAATATCCTCTATATCTCGGCAATGTTTGAAACCAATTTTTTTTTTCATGAAACTTTGTGCATATTTGTGTTAAACCATATAAAGAATCTGTGTGGAAAGTTTTGGGCACAAGGTCAAAGATCAATTGAAAATGTTAAATTCCTCTTTTTATCTTGTTTCAATTATTTTATTTTCTGACAATGATTCACTGAGAAGTTTTGGGTCTTGAGGTCAAAGGTCAGGGTAAAGTGCTACAGTTACATTTACAATGTACATTACCAGTTGCCATAGAGATATTTCTAGTTACTCATGTTATCAGCTGGCCAATTCCAAAATGTGAAGAGAATGGGGGTGGAGATGAAAGATGTTCTCTGTGTGATAAGTGAGGAAGAAACTAGATCTGCCATTTACCTTATGCTACATATTAAGGTCTTACCTGTCATTGGAAATTGTTCTTGGTACAGATACAAAGCGGTGACAGATATGGAGATTATGCAAACAGTACAGCTTTCCAGGAACACCCTCTTCGCCCAGGGAGGGGAACTCTATGGAACTATTAAAGTCAGCCAGCCTCTGTTCAATGACTCACAGCCCTCACGAATCTTCCAGAGCTATGTTGAAGCCGTCCTTCTGAAGTGCAACAGTCAGGGTGCGTCCAGAGAGGAAGAACTGACCACAGTTTATGAGGCCCCTATCCTATCAAAGGAAGGCTCATCCAACTCAGTCACTGTCAGTCTTAGCCCACGCCTTGTACAGGACTGGAGACTAAAGGCGTTGCTGAAGGGGAAGCCACCAGCGAAAGTGCAGGTATGTGCCTACAATATGCGCAAGGAATGGCGTGAAAAATTTGAGATGCCCAGAGTGGTGTCTGACTATTCGTAAGAATGAGCTGTTGCAGCTTAAAAGTGACAGAGCCAACATGGTAAACAAATAACCACAAGTGATCAGACTGACATGGCATTTACTCAGTGGAATGGATATTTCATTTTTATGAAAACAGAAATGAAAACATCTCAGTGGTTTACTTAGAGCTAGTGTGCACTTGATTAATTTGATATATATGATTCTAAACAACATGCCATCCCGAGACATGGTTAGATGGAACATTTCAAGAGGACTCCAAGCTGCTTGATATTAATTGTAGTATTTTTTATCATTCTCAAAACAAATTATTGCTCACATTTGCTGTAGGATTTGATGATCTGCTGCAGTCATTCTTTGTCCATTATCTGTTGTTGATCATCCATAAACATTTTTGTCCCCGCCGAACGAGTTCGAGCAGGGGACTATGAAACGGGCTCCGTACGTGTGTGTGTCCGTCCGTCCGTGTGTCCGTCCGTCCGTGTGTCCGTCCGTGTGTCCGTCCGTGTGTCCGTGTGTGCATCCGTGTGTGATCAAAATCTTCAATTTGCTACTTCTCTGTCATTTATGAGCCAATTTTGATTCTGTTTGCTTTATATGATAGCACTTCATGGGTCCTTTGTTAAATACAGTATACGGACTGTCCTGACAAAATAAGATTAGTATGCATGTACCGGTAGGCCTATTTGGTGGTTAAGGGATCAAAGTGTATTTGAATGAATATGATTTTGTGAATCAATGTATTATATCCTTAAAACAAATGAAGTTTGTCCAGTGTTTATTGGTTACCGTAATGGTGTATATAGGCAGTTATACAGCATTTGTGCTTTTTATGTGTTGACTTGTCGGTTATTGGGCTAGGATAGAGCCATAATTTTAGGAGAATGCTAGAAATGCTTTGTGTGTATTGTAAAAACTGTTCTATTTGGCAGGTGAATTCTAGCATTAGCACCTTGCAAAATAAGTTGGATTGAGATGAATTAATGTATTTGTGGTAAAATGACATTAAATTGGGGGGAACTTGAAGTAATTCACACTTTGTGAGGAATATAGTGTTAGATTTTGCTGTTAGTTAGAATTTTTATTATGTGTGAGCCAGTGCAGGAAGCTGGGGATTGCAGTTGAAGTGCAGGTATTGTTGTTAGTGTTAATTGAGCTGCACTTTGTTTGGGTTTTATTTTGGTGGTCAATTGAGTTGGGACTATGGAAGGATTACCTGTGGTAGATAACAGGGAAGGGTGTATAGTTCTTGTGCCTTCTCTGTATCCACAGCTAAGGAACTTACTGGGTAATAGCACTATAAAATGTTTTGTTAGGGAATTAAGTTGGCCACCTCAGATGAGTTTTTAATTGAATCTGTGTTTAACTTGGGAAATTGTGTTCCTTTGTCCTTAGTTGTTGAGGTTGGCTTTTTGAGTATGGGAGCTGGAGGGGTTGGATTTTAGATCTCGCCGAGGACAGACCTGTACAGTATGTAGGGGAGAGAACGGTCTGAAAATGATGATGAGCTGCTGCTCATCATCAGTCAGTCCGAGTGTATCGTCTTCAAAGTTTAAAATGTCTTGTGATCTGGTGAATATGTAACTGTGGTTACGTAAATAAAGCTGCTTAGGCCAGCTTGGAACTATACATCAAAAGTTGAAATCTCCCTATGTTTGAGTATATGTGTGGCAATGTTGGTGATGACAGTCATAATGGGACTGTGAGAAGAAAAAGCCCACAGGAGTGCAATTGGGTAATGCCCTCCCCGCGCGTATCGCTACAAAACAAAACAAAAAAACCCTTCAGGATGAGATTTAGCCCTTCTTGAAAGGCTTCACCCTTCCAAGTCGCAGTGTACAAACTTAGAATTTGATAACTTTTACATGTGTCCATTGTTCAAGCCCACAAGCAAGGAGCCAAAGTGATGCACCAAAGATCCACAACAATGGTAAATTGCAAGACAAAAGAAAGAAATCTATTCCAGGTCAAGTAGTCACTGTAGTGATTTTGTGTGCAGAGACTTGTACAGGAAAAATATATGAGATGCTTGTGGCGGTTCAGGGATGGCCCCACTTTATCTTTCTGAGGAAATATCATTCTGTTCATCCTACTTTCCTCACTGTGCAGTCTGACCATATTTAGAAAGAATCTTTAGGGTAAGGGGTAGGGAATTCAGGGACGTTTGATGGTACAGTTCATGGTCAAAAGGGGACTGTGGGGCAGAGCTACTGAGGGTCATAACATTAAAGATGTGATCACCCTCTCTGTTACCAGTATCACAGATACACAGCATTGTGCCTAGATACCCGTGTAGTAGGAATGGCTGCCCAGTCATCTGTCTCTATTCCTTCTGATATCTGCTTACAGGTCACTATACAGTTCTCAGTCAACAGACACTGGTTCTTGACCTGTCATTATGCAGTGGATAACTTGAGATGTGTGGACACAGTCCTACCACCTCCAAACCAACCTGCAAGGTAACCATAAGTCCTGCATTACTCCCAAAATCCTTCGTGCAACATTTTTAGTAGTTGTGCTGTCAAGACCATTTAGCTAGATTATCTTAGCTGGTGATTGTACCTTTAGATTCATTCACTTTTCATCACTGTGGGATACATCCTGGCATTTCTTAGCCATTGTATTCTGTTTAATAGTGAACACATTGAGCCAGATCTGTGTTCAAGAAAGTAGCAAACACAGATTTACAATGTGTTTCTGTTTGAAATCATACTTCGTCTCGAGAATGGGAGAAAAAAAATGTGAGACAGCTTTGTGTTTGACACAGTCACAGAGTTGCTCTACCAAATCCTGTCATTTTGACCATGTTTATGCATGTCTACATTTTTACAATGGTGTAGTACGGGAAAAGAGGATAGAAACATATGTGGTTTGTTGTTCACGTGTGAAATTATGCACTATTGAGGCAGTAACAGTTATGCCAGTATTTCGTGAGTTGAAAAAAATATTTGGTTTTGGTTTTGGCAAGGATGGAAGGAAAGGGGAAATGTTTGAGAGGCATTTGCTCACTGACAGTACTGATGACATGTGGCATTATTATATAAATGATGACTGGCGGGGGAGGGAACATACCGAATGTTCCAACCGAAAGGTTTGAATTGCTATTGAGGGACTTCTAGCCTCCCGAAATAGCATTTCAAACTCTGAGGGTGGAACGTTTGGTACATGTTCCCGACAACAAAAGTCATCATCTGTTATATTATATGGGTTATTCAAATCACACTTTCGTACGCATTACAATAACAGGTCATCCGCTTCGATTGTGTGAAAAATATGATCGTTCAATAGTTTGGTATTGTTTGTCATTTGTTACATGAAAATGTTTCCCCTCGGGAGAACATACCAAAATGTTCTGCCCATGGGCGAACATAGCCAGTGTGCCTCCATCATGTGACTGTGTTTAGCCAATTACCAACTGATATTTGACTAACCCATTTAATATCAATTCATGTTTCTGATTGTTTGCAGTTATGATTCTTATCACAGAAAATGACTTCCCAAAACTACTAGCTGCACAAATATTCATTTAGAAATCCTCATCATGAGCAATGATTACAGAAACAAGTGTGGAGGTGGGTCAGACTGAAAGTTGCTCTTATCTAATTGATGAGGAAAAAGCACAGCGTACTGAAGGTGTTTTCCGCATCACTACTGGAAATCAACTGATCATTGCTCATATTGATTGATAGTGTATTTTATCATGTTTTTGTTTATTTGTTGTTTTTTGTGGGGATACCTTTCCCACTTCATTGAGCAGGTTTGTGGAGCTCGAAGAGGAGATGTGCGAAGAGATGTTGAACGAGAGGCAGAAGAAGGCTGTCCGCTTCATTTGCACAGCGGGAACCGCACAGACCCCAGGGCTCCACCACGGTCCGACCATGATCTTAGGACCATTTGGGACAGGGAAGACCCACACCTTGGCCCTGGCAGTTCAGAGAACTGTGGACCAGTGCCCCCATGCCAGGATCTTGATCTGCACTCGCTCAAACAGGTGAGTCCTTTAATTTCAATAGGTGTATTGTTGGTTGTTGGAGAACTGAAGGCAAACCAACTATCTCCCCTCATCCCCCCCCCCCCAAAAAAAAAAGAGGGGGGGGGGAGATGTAATTTTGCACATCAAGATTTCCCCACATGAGCAAGTACAACAGTAGCACTCTACTGTCACAATGAAATTTCACATTTTGGTTTTGTACAGGGGATATTGTTGTCCCCGCCGAACGAGTTCGAGCAGGGGACTATGAAACGGGCTCCGTACGTGTGTGTGTCCGTCCGTCTGTCTATCTGTCTGTCTGTGCGTCCGTGCGTGATTAAAATGTTCAATTTGCTGCAATGTACTTCTCTGTCTTTTATGAGCCAATTTTGATTCTGTTTGCTTTATATGATAGCACTACATGGGAGCTTTGAAGCTTCTACACAGAATTTCAGTTGTGACCTTTGACCTTAACCTTTGACCTATATGGTACATTTTGCTTCAAAATGCTACTCCTTCGCCATTTCTAACCCGATTTTGATTCCGTTTGCTTTATGTGATGGCACTAGGTGAGGGCTTCAAAACTTCTACACAGAATTTTGACCTTTGACTTCTTTGACATTTGACCTTGATTTTTGACCTATATTGTACATTGGCTACAAAATGCTACTCCTTCGCCATTTTTGACCCGATTTTGATTCCGTTTGCTTTATGTGATGGCACTAGGTGAGGGCTTCAAAACTTCTACACAGAATTTTGACCTTTGACCTTGATTTTTGACCTATATTGTACATTTTGCCACAAAATGCTACTCCTTCGCCATTTCTAACCCGATTTCGATTCTAATTGCTTTATGTGATGGCACTCAGTGAGGGCTTCAAAACTACTACACAGAATTTTGACCTTTGTCTTCTTTGACCTTTGACCTTGATTTTTTACCTGTATTGTACATTTTGCTACAAAATGCTACTCCTTCGCCATTTCTAACCCAATTTCACTTCCATTTGCTTTATGTGATGGCACTTGGTGAGGGCCTCAAAACTTCTACACAGAATTTTGACCTTTGACTTCTTTGACCTTTGACCTTGATTTTTGACCTATATTGTACATTGGCTACAAAATGCTACTCCTTCACCATTTCTAACCCGATTTCGATTCCGTTTTCTTTATGTGATGGCACTAGGTGAGGGCTTCAAAACTTCTACACAGAATTTTGACCTTTGACTTCTTTGACCTTTGACCTTGATTTTTGACCTATATTGTACATTATAGCTACAAAATGCTACTCCTTCGCCATTTCTAACCCGATTTCAATTCCGTTTGCTTTATGTGATGGCACTAGGTGAGGGCTTCAGAACTTCTGCACAGAATTTTGACCTTTGACTTCTTTGACCTTTGACCTTGATTTTTTACCTACATTGTACATTTTGCTACTAAATGCTACTTCCGGCGGGGACATATATTACGCACTGCGTAATTTCTACTTTTCCTTGTTCATGTTTGTAGCTTCATTGAGATAAAATCAATTTGGGTTGTAATTAGTTAGAAAGGGGATCAGATCTGACATCCTGTAATTCCCAAAAGAATGTAAAAGTGACTTTGGAGAGGACAGGTACTTGTTGAAATATTTTTGTTTATTCCTAGAGGATTTGAATCTTGTATCAATTTTCATTTTCTGTTTTTCACTCATTACAGTTTTATTTTGTTGTGATATTCCCAAAATTGTTGATTAATGATACAGAGTTTTTGATCCATGTAGAGTGCACTGAATAGTGTTCTTTTTATGGTTAATTATGCAATATGAGATTAAAACTTGAAAGTACAGAGTAGTTTCATTGGCATTTATCACTCTTTATGTATTTGACTCACAGGAAGCTATTTTTGAAGTTTTAGATATCAGTTTTACATTTGTCAAGCAGTCACACTATTAAAACTACAAGAAACTGTAAGCAAAATGACACCATTGCACCATGAGTTCCTAAAAATGTATATAGGAAAAATAGTTGAATGTTGCTAAGTTTGTTGAGACAAGAGTGACACATTTGTTTATGGCAAAACTATGAATGGATAAACTTACAAGTTACATGATCTTTCATTCTGTAATTCTGTAATTGTTGTATTTCAGTAGAGATATGATGTTCCAATCACTTTGATTACTGCATTAACATTTGACGTGCCATACATATTAAATGCATATCGGCAGAGCTGTTTTATAGCCTCATGAAAGAAGTTTGATTCTTCAAATTCATGAAATTCTTCTGTGTGGTTGTTAGATACATGTTTAACAATGTCATTATTTGCGTGCTCACAGTGCTGCTGACTGGTACATCTCGACCTACCTGGACAGCTTCTGTCAAAAGCGAGGGGATGCTGTACAGATGTTGCGAATCTATGCAGCTGAACGCAGAATTGCCTCTGTACCAGAAGTGGTCAGGAAATACTGCCCTGTGGATGCTGAAGGCTTTCATGTCCCGAAAGAGGAAGAGCTTCTCGGTAGGTTAGGGTGTAGTTATTGATTGATAGATGCACTGTAAATAAGCATGGGTTCATTTTAATAGTGCTTGAAATGATGATGCTCTGTGTTCACATACCCTTCAGTAAATGACTCCACACAAATAGGAAATGGTAAGAAAGGGCCTTTAAAATGAGGCAGTCTTGCAAAATTGTTGTGTTGTTTTTGCAATGCCTACTGTTTGCCTGGGTATTATGGGGAAAGGAATAGAATTGTATTGAAACAGGTATGGAAATATTTTATATTGATATGAATACCTTACAGTCATTGTGCTTATTTCTGTAAAATGTCTGCAATTCAGCCTGCGGGCTGCAATGGATATAAATCAATAAAATGCCCTTTCAATTCAGTTCAATTCAAATACATATTTTGACCTCAAAGAAGAGGAAGCCTTCATCACTGCAAATGCTCAGGTGTTATCTTTTGAACGGTGATCACCTGTCAAGAGGAGTCGTTGCCTTGTAACGTTGCAAAGTTTGGCTACATAGCAAATCTGAGTTCATGATGTACAGCTTGTACGTGATGTTAACATTGAGCCATAGAAAGCATTGTGATCTTTGAAAATTTCTTGTGCAAAGTGCATACATTTTCTACATGTTTATGTCCATAGAATGGATGCATGGCAGCAAAGATGATGCGCAGACAGGACCACCAAACACCAAAAGAAAACCACCAAACATTGTCCTGGCCACACTCACCATGGCAATGCACCTGGCCAAGACACCTACCCTCCTTGGTTACTTCACCCACATTGTGATTGATGAAGCGGGTCAAGTCTTGGAACCTGAAGCAATCATCCCACTTAGCCTGGCAACAGAGACAACGTGTGTGGTCCTCGCTGGTGATCCCAAGCAAACAAATCCAATGGTGAGTACCACAGAACAGCATGACTATTCTCTTTCATTCATAAGTCAAATTTATGCATATTTTTATGCCTTGATCTGCTCCAAAGAGTGCTGGAAGCATTATGTTTTTCAGGTTGCGGGGGGGGGGGGGGGGGGGGGGGCTATTGTACTATTGCCAGCAGCCATTGAAGCCAATTGCTTGTGAGGAGCCTTGCTAGCCATCTGCTTGGTGGAGGCTATGCATGTTTGGTGATGAATTAAAAGTTTATTTAATGCGGAGTTTGGCCGAGAATGAAGCTTCCAGACTGTTATCATAAGCCTTTGAGATGACTACTTTCCCCCTTTCTTCACAGCTACCTTTGCCTTGGCCTTATCTAGGAATTAGGAATGTTTACAATGGTAATTTGGTTTTGTAGAAAGAGTAGAAATGATTGGGCAATACAGCTAGTGCTGAAAGGTCAAAGTCATTATGCTTTGCCATAATCTGCCATTTCCTGTCATTACTACAGCAGTTTGAGTGTCCAGTCATTACAAAAGGTAAGTTGATGGACAGTATAGGGATGAATCTACACTGATTTGCATGAACAAGACAGTAGTGATAGGTGAATGGTTAAGGTCAAAGGTCAATGTACCTGGTTTTAAAATGTCATTCTTGACGAATATGTCAACTTATGATATTATCTGGCAAGAAGGGGAAAGATTAAGTCAACGATTAATTGCTAGGAATAACAAGGGTGAGAGGTCAAGGTAAGTCCTCAGTCAGTGATCATCTATGATTGAGATAAATCAGAAATGTTACACTGACCACACAAACAATAATTTGTCGCCTGGCTGGTAGAAGTGCCCTCACACAAAATTTCATTCCAAAATCAAATTTTGATAAGTCTTGAAAGCTCTGTAATGTTAAAGATACAATCAAAATTTGGTTCTTGTGTGTGTGATTTTTCAGTACACAAACCTTACGGCCTTCTGCCCGGCAGAAGAGTGCATGAGTAAGGTTGAGTACATACATTGTAAACCTTGTACAAGCAAGTCCAACTTGTCAGCGTGCATGAGATCATAATGGACAGTGACAAGTCAGACTTCTATTGCAATGTTGCAGCAATGTGACCCTAGGTGCCATGCAGGGTTCCTGAAGTTCCAGCAAAATATGTCCATGCTTATCAAGACTGTTTGTAGTTCCACTGGATGTTCAAAACTCTTTGAATTGCAGTTATTTGTGTTGGTACATAAGATTATGTAGGTGCCAAGTTAAAGTTTATTTACGAGCCTTTTTGTTTATGAATATTTGGAGTGAGATGTTTCTGAAGTGAAGTTTATGTTTGGTTCCAGTGGTCTGGACGTAGAAAGAAGGGGACTCATAAGTCTTGCTTGTTAGTCTGTCTGTTTATTCAGTAATTTCACTTTTCACAATGATTCTCGTCAATTCTATTTGAATGTAAGGTGCACTCATTCCATGCACTGGATGCCAAGTTTGACATGTCTCTGCTGCAACGCCTCTACAAGTTTGACAAGCAGAACAAATGCCAGGCAAGTTGCCTCCTCCACGACAACTATCGCAGCTGCCAGGCCATCTTGGACTTCCTGAAGGTCCACTATGGTATGACGCTGAAGTCTCGGTGTCAGGAGGGGGAAGAACACCCCAACCTCTACCCACTCAACTTTGTGGCAGTGAAGGGAGTTGACACACTGGTCGAGTCATCCTACATAAACCTGGAGGAAGCGCGAGAGATCGTGGAGAAAGTGGCATCACTCATGCAGTTCTGGCCAGAAGACCAGTGGGGAAAGCCAAAGCAGAGTGAAATAGTGGTCTTGTCCCCGTACTTCCCTCAGGTGAGTTCTACTGGATTTCAGACATCTGGACATCGTGCATTACCTCTCCTGTTAGTGTCAGTAGGTAAACATGAAGTAGAATTAAGATTAAATGTTAAGTTAAGCCAAATTTCTGTGTATTGTACATACACATAGTGACCTGTAATTTGCCTCCCACTCAAGTACATTGGCCATTCACTTTTTGCCAGAAGTATACTTAACGAAAGGAGTTTAAACTCCCCCTTCCCTCAAAGAAAAAAACAGGAGGGGGAGGGCAGTGATGTATGCAAAAAGTGAGTTAGCAGAGATGAAAGAAAACAAGCATCACACTGCATACATTATGGCATTAACATTTATGCCACTGGAAGTTATTGAAATTTGAGTTTCACATGTTTGCATAAAAGAGTGATAGAAATAGTAAATTGGCAGTCAACTGTTCAATAATCTGATGTCAGAAATCATTGTTTTTTTGTCTCTCTCTCTCTTTTAATACGTAGGGAGGTTATTTTTTTTTTCAGTGTTAGTTTGATTGTTTGTTTGTCTGTGTGCAAAATAAGTTTTGAATGGATTTGAATAGAAGTTGAAAATGACACATGGAACAGATTATTAAATTTTGGTAGTAATTCAGAAATTTGTATGAATTTTTGAGTGATTTTTAATCCTTTGGCAAATAGGAACTTAGGAGTTTAAGCTGTGCTTATTTGAGGTTTGCTAATGCGCACTAAATGCACATGCTCTGCTTGAGGCACTGCACAGCATGCAGGAAGCTGATGAGGTACAGTACTCTCCGCGTAATTGGGTACTGGTGGTATCGCTTAAACGGGTACTTCGTTTAATTGGGTAGTAATGTCAGAATCACTTCCAATGAACATTATGATTACCTGATAATCGGGTCGCCTCTCCGCATAAATGGTAGACATTTTTCTTCTAATCTAATTTTTACCAACATTTTATCGCAGACATATCACTTTAAGAAATCATGAATGTCAAATTTTCCATGGCTAATCACATTCTCTGCTTAATTTGCAAAGAAGACCAATCATCTGGGGAGTGATTAAACATGAAAACATCTGTACATGTACCGACTTGCCACATGTAAACGAACATTACACATGTAGCTGGCACTAAAACAATTGCATAGACAGAAAGGAGTTGAACACACTCGCACTCCTCCCTTGCTCCGCAACAAAATTCACCATATGAGAAGTTTGCAATGAAAATCAAGCCAAGCACCATCTCCATAATTTACTTTTCCCCAGTCACTTCTCGAATAGTAACCTGACGTTCTACGTGACTAATGCACACAAAGAGACATGGTCATTTCAGAAAACACATGGGTATTACCCCGGAGTCTATAGTCAAACTACAAAGTTTTCTTAATACATATTTGTCCATGAAAAAGATTGTAAATTATTGCCCGTGACTGAGCAAGTGTAAAGTACGTATAGTGTGCCGTGCAAGCACGCATGTTAAGCATACTGTGTAGGTGTTTGGTACAGTGTACAATGCATGTACATGCACATTGTGTGTCAAATGTGAAAGAGACGTGTTCTTCTGTTAATCGGGTACTCCGCTTAGTCGGGTAAGAAACGCTCTGCCCGAGCCTACCCGATTATGCGGAGAGTACTGTACTAGATAATCACAAGGCTTCTTTATCACTAGTAGCATTCACTGCAACCATAGAAATGTCATGATTTGGATTGCGATCATTATCCCTGCTGCTTTTTATGTGTGAATGCGGCTATAGGGAAAATGGGCAATTTGCAGCCTCTTTTTGTCGAGCCCACAGGAGGTGCGGGGAGACTAAGGGATCGCCTGCGGCGTCTGTCCGTCCGTCGTCCATCTGTTGTCCGTCCGTCCGTCCGGCTGCCGTCCGTCGCCTGTCCGTAACGCTACAAAAACTTCAATAACTCTTTACTCTGGGCTTCAATTGCTATCAAACTTCGAGGGAAGAGTGGTCATACAAAGTTTCACATTTTACCATATTTGAAGGTCACCTCAAGGTCAAAGCTCAAAGGCAGGGGTCAATGAATTTTAGGGCCCAATGTTAAGTTTTTATGGCGCGTTTCTATTATGGGTCATAACTTTTGATCCATAGGTTTGTTTGTTACTAAACTTGGATGGTAGATGTCCCTTGGGGAGTGGATGGTCACCACAAGGTCAAAGGTCACAGGCAGGGGTCAACGAACTTTTAGAGCCCAATGTTAAGTTTTTATGGCGCGTTTCTATTATGGGTCATAACTTTTGATCCATAACTCCATTTGTGACCAAACTTGGATGGTAGATGTCCCTTGGGGAGTGGATGATCACCACAAGGTCAAAGGTCCTAGGCAGGGGTCAACAAACTTTTAGAGCCCAATGTTAAGTTTTTATGGCGCGTTTCTATTATGGGTCATAACTTTTGATCCATAGGTCCGTTTGTTACCAAACTTGGATGGTAGATGACCCATGGGGAGTGGATGATCACCACAAGGTCAAAGGTCACAGGCAGGGGTCAACGAACTTTTAGAGCCTAATGTTAAGTTTTTACGACGCATTTTTATTATGGGTCATAACTTTTGATCCATAACTCCATTTGTGACTAAACGTGGATGGTAGATGTCCCTTGGGGAGTGGATGGTCACCACATGCAAGGTCAATGGTCACAAGCATTGGTCAACGAACTTTTAGAGCCCAATGTAAAGTTTTTATGGCGCGTTTCTATTATGGGTCTCAACTTTTGATCCATAGGTCCGTTTGTTACCAAACTTGGATGGTAGATGTCTCTTTGGGAGTGGATAGTAACAACAAGGTCAAAGGTCACAGGCAGGGGTCAACAAACTTTAAGGGCTCAATGTTTAAGTTTTTTTGGCACGTTTCTTTTTTGCCGTAAATTTTTACTCTTTTATGTCTCTTTTTATCTGTTATATCTCTTTTTATGCCTCCGCCACAAAGTGGTGCCGGAGGCATTATGTTTTCTGGTTGTCCGTCCGTCCGTCCATCCGTCCTTCCGTCTGTCCGTAATGAATTTTGTGGACAGGGTAACTATCAAAACCTTTTGAGGTATCCTAATGAAACTTGGCATGTATGTGTATTAGGGGGTGAAGTTGTGCCTATCAACTTTTGGGTGCACATGCTCAAGGTCAAAGGTCAAAAGGTCAAGGTCAAATACATAAAATTTCACTATTTCCACTATATCTATGCAATGCCTGAAGATATTTTCTTGAAACTTAGTGTATACATGTATTACCCAATTAAGATTCTCTGGTGAAAGTTTGGGTCATGAGGTCAAAGGTCAAAGGTCAAAAGGTCAAGTAAAAGTATTAAAACTTCACCTTTTTTCTCTGTACCTTGGAAATTGTTCAAGTTATCTTCATGGAACATAGTATATATACATGTACTGACTGGCAGTGATTATCTAGAAAATTTGAGGTTCATGGGGTCGAAGGTCAGGGGTCAAAGGTCAAGGGAAACACTTCAAAATTTTACTATTTCTGTCATGTTTATGCAATGCTGGCAGGATTATTTTTTTTTTACACTTGGTGTATGCATGCATAACCTAATAGAGATTCTTTGGAAAAGTTTTTTTTTTCTTTAAATTTATTTTTGCCTCAAAGGTCAAAAGGTCAAAGATCAAGTGAAAGTGCTGAAATAAGCTTTTCCGTCATATCTCGGAAGTGGCTCAAGTTATCTTGAAACGTACTACATATTTATGCATGTTCTGCCTGACAGTGATTGTTTTATGAATTCTAGGGTCAAAGGCCAGATGAAAATGGTAACAATTTACTATTCAATGCAGAAATTGCACTTTTTCTCCGTACTTTGAAAATAACTCAATGCATAAACATATGAATGGGTCAAAGTCAAGTTAAAGTCCTTAACTCCCAAATACATGCTCTCCTATTCATCCAATTAAACCTACTGTAGGTCAAGGAAGGTGAACATTTAACACATTTGTGACAAACTTGTCGTTTTAATATTTTGCCAATTTTGTGAAAATGTAATCACACATTGTCCACATGTACTATCTTGACCTATTAGGAGAATCATGCATTATGGCGGAGGCATACCAGTCGCCATAGCGACATTTCTAGTTTTATGTTATATCCCATTCGCGTACAATTTCTTGTACACGAATGGGTGAGACACATTATGGCACTTGGCTTGTTATGGGTAGAAATAAGCTGCTTGGTGGAGGTCTGCACTCTCAGAGGGCTTTTCTAGTTTTTTTAGCTTACCTGAGATGAATGCCTGAAGTGGGCTATTGCAATGAGACATCTATTATGCCTTATTAAACATTTTTCCAATTTTACCTTGTTGAAACCAGATGGCTGGATTTTTACCAAACTTGGAAGGAAATATCAATTGAGAGGGGGGGGGGGGGGAGAAGAGGGAAATATAGTGCCCCCTAGAATCCACTGGAGTGAGACCCAAATACCTTTAATTATAGCTAATTTTCTTTATATCATTCGAACAAGCAGGTATCATCAGTGGGGGAGAGGATTGCTGTTTGTGCAAATGATGGTTCCCCCATGAAAGGGGCCCCAAATACCCGAGAGCAGAAGGATGCTGCCCAAGAGGCCTGTAGAAATCTCTAAATCTCAAGATTTTTTAATAAGTTTGCTTCACTTAGAGTGCCATGAGGGTAAAACAAGGGAGAGCTGCTAGTTTATTATGTTAATATGCAGGTCCATAGGAGACTTTTTAAAAAGGCGATGAAAATATCGCATCATCTAATTTGACCATGTCATTGTAACCCCTATCAATATTCATGAAAATGTGCGAGACTTTGAAATTCTAAAGCTCGCTTTTTGTGTCTGATTCCAGTAAAACTTCTCTGAGCTTTTAGTTGTGTTAATAGAGGTATTTTAGAGTATTGTGAAAGTTGTTTTGTAACTCCTTTTTACCACTAGGTGCAATTGATAAGATCTGAGATGAAAAAGCGTGGTCTACATGCAGTGACAGTGGAGACAGTGCAGAATGTGCAAGGTATGGTAATGTCATTGGTAGCTCATCTCAAGTCAAAAGAGACTACACTCTAAGAGGAGATTCATGCCCCAAATCAACCGAAAATAACCAAACATGGAGACCCTTTTGAATGTCAATAAATTTTGGCAGTGGTATTCAGTGATTACTTCAACAAATAATGTTCTTAGTATCAAATATAAATGTATCTCAAATGCTTTTCATTAAATTTGTTGCTAATGTGTTTGCTAATTCTCTATCGGTTTGTCAAGTATTGTATGATTATGTACAGTATCTATCCTTGAAGATGGTTGCAGTATATTTGGAGACAATGGATACAATTCCTACATGAAAAGATAGTAGTGAGAGGTTATAAATCACCATCAAAGGTAACATCACTGTATCTGTGAATGCCATTTCCCAGCTATAATTTTAGCACTGAATGACCAGTCATTATGTTATATGCATGTGTACTGGTAAAGATAGGAATTATAAGAATTATTTAACAATTGGGATGAAATGACAGATGTGAAATGTCAGTGACCTAAGATCGGTAAACTTTGGTGACAAATGTCATCCCAGCCATAACTTTGGCCAATTATTTCCAGTAATTATTGTTGGAATGATGAAATGAATGATTTGGGTGAAATGATGGGGTAAAGGTCAAGAGTGAAGGTCAAAAGTTTCTGACCTTGGCTCAAAATGTATTTTTCCCGCCCAAAAAAAGTCGGCTAGGATTGTGCGATGGGAAAGTGACATGGTAAGATGCATAGAAGTAAATAAAAAAAAAATCATATTAAGGAGAGAATATTGATGATGTATGCAGGTGGTTCTGAGTGGAAGAGGGAGTGTAACTTAGATCTGTTGTTTCTGTGTAAGCAGTTTCATGGCCTATGATATGGTGTGGATGCAACTGATCTATTTCTTGGAAATTGTTTATTCCCTCTCTTTTCCCCCATAGGAAAACAGTATCGTGCGGTGTTTATCAGTACGGTTCGCACAAGATCCACTCTGAACAATATTGACATCACTGCCATACGCCAGGGTGGTAGGGGACCTGTGAGAAACAGATACTGGTATGGTTTTCTCTCTGACCGAGGACTCTTGAACACAGCTTTCACACGTGCCAAGTCCCTGATTGTTGTAATTGGAGATCCAGTGGCACTGTGTTCAGTCGGAGAGTGCCAAAAAACATGGACGAGGTACATCAAGACATGTGAGGACAAGGAAGGCCTTTTGCCAAATGACCTCACCTTTGCAGAAATCACAAGGCAGATTGATGCAGCTAAACACTTACTGAATCCAAAGGCACGTCCCTTTAATCCTCGGTCCAAGACTTACAAATCTAGTCAGCATGGTGTTTCACAGAACAAAGGAGCTGCTGCAATATCTGTGACTCGTGCTGTTGCAATTCCTGGTTGTCGCCAAGGAAGTAAGGACACTGGCACACTGCGTGATAAACCGGATGAGGACGCTGAAGAGCTGAGGGGACAGGAATGGCTTCAAGATCTGAGAGAGCAGATGCTAGAAGATGAGAGAGCTGAGCAAAGGAGAAGCAGACCATATGAACTGGAATCCATAGATGATCTTGATGATACTGGCCTCCAAGAGCGTGAGAGAATGCCAGACGTGCCACAGACATCACTGCAGGAACCATGCCCTGCACATGCACAAGAAACCCCAGTGGCAGCTGGTGACCGAGGCAGGGAGTATCATTTGAACAATCTACGTATGGTTGAGAGGCATGGACATGTTGCTCTTCTGCGAAGAAATCAAAGCAGACAAGCTCCCAGGACAAGGTGTGAAGATGCTTACGCATCTGACGATGAGAATGACACTATTCAACATGATGATTTACATGAGGGATCTGTAGAGCAACTTTTAGAATTGACAGTCAAAAACCCTGAGAAATACAAAGTCTGTACCTTCATCCATGAGGTAACTGGGCGTATGATTGCCATTCCACATGACAGACAATCTGGGGATGTCATTTCTATCACCAGTAGGAGGCGACGGGGCCAGGCTTTAAACACAGACAAAGTAGTAGTGGAGGTCATGGAGGATATTGAGGATGAGGAATATGACGATGAAGCCAACGTTGAAGAAGACAAGATGATCTATGGAAAAGTGACAGGTATTGTTGAACGCAACGGGGACCTTAAAGGTCGGAAATTGGTGTGCTACTTGGATCCTCACAATGTCAATATCATGGTGCCAGTTGATCGCTCATGTCCAAAACTGTTCGTAGTTGGGAAACCAAATCCTAGAAATGGACAGTGCAGTGAGGCAAAAGTAACAGTCTACATGGCTGTAACAGAAGATGCAAGAGAAGAAAAGGACTTTACATTTTCACATGAAGTGAGAGTTGCTTACTATGAAAGAGCTCAGAAACTCTTTGTTGTTCAGTACTTGCATTGGGCCAAACGTACCCCGTATCCCTTTGGAATTGTCACTGAGGAGTTGTTACCTGGAGATACACAGCGTAGAGGCCTGCACATCTTGAAACTTGTACATGGAATTAGAGAGGAATATACACAAGTTCACAGAAAATATCCAGAAGACTGGACCATTCCAAAAGAAGAGCTTATGTCTAGACAAGATCTGCGTGCCCAAAAAGTCTTCACCATCGATCCTCCTGACTCTATAGATTTGGATGATGCTATCAGTATAATCCAGCTTCCTGGAAATAGATACCAAGTTGACATACACATTGCTGACGTGACGTACTTCATCACCAAGGATAGTGCCCTTGATAAGGAAGCATACGAGCGTGGCACAACCTTCTACCATCCTTTTCCCGTGAACTGTTTCCACATGCTGCCCACAGAGCTGAGCACAAGGCTCTGCAGCTTGCTCCCAGGTAAAGATAGGTTGGCATTTACAGTCCGACTTGTTCTGGACCAGGATGGGCAAATAGTTGCAGTTCCACTGTTCTTTAGATCTGTGATTAAATCAATCCAGAGACTGACCTATGAAGAGACCGAGACAATCATTCAGGGAAGCAGTCATCAAGGTTGTGAAGTGGAAGCACAGATAAAATGCCTACATAGGCTCGCTCAATGTTGTCGAAGCCACCGTCTTGAGGATGGCTGGAGAATATACCAATGTTACGATGATGGAGGTGGAGCAGTGTGCCATCCTCATGCCTGCAGCTTGGTTGAGGAATTCATGCTGTTGGCAAATGAAAGTGTTGCGAAGAAAATTCTTGAAAACTTTCCTGAGTGTACTCCTCTCAGAAGACAGCTAGCACCATCTCAGGGGCAGGTAGAGGCATGGAAGGGCCGTTTTCATAAAGCAATAGCCAACAGTGTCCTTCTCTCAATGCATGCTGATCGCAGTGAAGTTGACACTGATATTGAATGTCAGGATAATCCAATGGCTGTTGCTGTCGAAGTGTGGAGAGAAGTGCATCGACTTATGCAAGAGACTGAAGGCCCAATGGACATGGAGACCATTATAAATCTGGTACTGCAAGACAGCAACCATCCACACCATGCACTTGCATTGTCTTATTACCACCGCATCATGGAGTCTGCTGAGTACATTGACACAACCAGTCAACAAGGGACTGATAAGAGATCACACTACTCCCTGAAGCGAAAAGCATACTGCCATTTTACATCACCAATTCGACGTTACATGGATATAGTGGTGCACAGAATGCTTGCTGCTGCAATAGAAGGTAGCCAAAGCCCATACTCGCCAAGAGAAATGGCAGACATCACACACCACTGCAATAGTCAGAATGCCAGATCCAAGCGATTCAACAAGGAGACTTTGTCACTTAAGCTGGCTCTGAAGCTCAAAGAAGCTCCTCTGCAGACAAGTTCCTTCATAGAGGGCTTTAATGAGATGTCAATGATGATGTACTTGCCATATCGCAGCTATGTACTGAGCGGACATAGGGCTGTTGCTTTCAGCCATCTGAAACCTGCAGAGAAGCCAGAAGTAGAGTCTGAGGGTGTGAAACTGAAGTGGAAGACAAGGATGTATGATACCACTAGGAGAAGGATTGCAGTATCTCCAGCAAAGATAGAGTATTCTTCTCCTGTCTTCAGTATCCCTGCAGAAATTTGGCAAGCTATCATCCAGGCTATCAAGGAAGGAAATAATGACGGTATTGTTACTGCTATTCAGACTGCAGATGCCAATGGACGACATGATGCCAATCCCTTTAGCAGCAGTACCCAAGAAGATAGATCAGACACACAGGTCCTTGAGATGGTATCTTTTGAGAGGACGTATAAGGCAGGTGATGTTTGTAAGCTCCAGATGAACTCCAAGGTGCTCAAAGGTTTGCTGGTACCTCAGATTCAGCTCTTCCACATAAGCCCAAAGGTTGGTTTCTGTACTGAGCATCGTTCTTCACCTGTTACCTGCTTTGCCAGAATAGCTCGGGAGATTCCAGGCAGGGAGAAGTCCATCACAAGCTATCGAAACAAGTGGCAAGAGATGCTGTCTATGGTGACTGCCAACAGCTCCATTGGCAATGATGACACAGTCATCCTTCAGAATGTACCAATCAAATGGAAAGAAAACCAGGGCAAAATATCTGGCTATTTTGAGTTATCTGAGGACTTCCTTGAGAAGCATAGCATCCGCATTTTCGTCAAACACGGTGTGTTGAATAATGAATATCACTACCTGTGTGTCTGCATTGACCGCAAAGTCAGGATGAAATCCCAGCTTGCAATCAGTCGGTACGACAAGAACAAGGGTAGCATTGGCCCCTTCAACAGAGATGCATGGAGCAAACAAACAATTGTTGCCCACTGCTGCTTGGAGAAGACAGATCCTGCGCGAGTGAATGAGATTTGCAGAATTAAGGAGGTTAAGTTGAGGCGTAACAGGGAACAACATAACATTGCCGAGGAAGAAGATGTTCCATTGAGGCTTCCTGTAGAATTTGTCATCCACCAGTCATCAGCACCTTTTCCTGAGGATCTCCTTGATGACAAAAGACACTTGGCCAGCTCTGTGGAAATGATTCTGAAACCTGAGCCAGACAGGTGAGAAGCTACCCTGAGCTCTGTCCATGTAATACTGTCTGTGCATTTTTCTGGTATTCTCTGCATATTTGAATGGCATTATTGTAGGCTTTTGCATTTGTGGATTGTGATGCAATGGTAGAAAAATCTTATGGTGCACACCTGCAATATCATGTCATTGTTGTGTATCAATTGTGTTCCAAAAATCATACACATGACGACAGTATTTAACTCAACCACTTAGGGACTAAGAGATTAAAGTTGCATTCTTTCATTCATCCCCATCCATCTGCCATCTTTTGATCATAGATGCACGCAAAGAACCTTCATGTAATGTTTGCTTTCTGACATCATATTGTATGGTTAAAGGTCATAAAAGTCATGGATTAAATTTTGGTTGAAAGACTCCTCTGTGACAAGAATGTTCACAACCTTTACTCCCAGACAGAGTCAGAATTTGAGGTCAAGAGTGCACTTTTGCAAACTTCATGGTATGGTGCCTTAGAGTTATATGCTCAGGCAATGCTTAACAGTCACGGACATGTTAAAAGTTACCTTCAAGACTGTTTTATTTGTCTTGGTCATAACTCTCCGCTGCAGCAACCAGTTACAACCTAAGTGAGAGCTGACAAATTGATCAACACAAGGGAAAAACTGTTGTGTGGATCACAATGATAATAATGATAATAAGGTCTTATTCATCCAGGGTAGCCTCTTCAGTGTTGCCAATGCTCTACCAGAGTTCCTGCCATTATTATTACCCTAATGTTGCCAGATACCCATACACCTGGGTGAGAGGGACATGATAGGTAAAAACATCTTTTCCTAGGACGTAAGCATATTGGGTGGGAACCAAACTCTGGTCCTCTGATGTAGAGGTGGGAGTTGTATCCACTATGATCAATACAACAAACAGGCTGGCACACTTTGAATAAAGTTGTATGTCCTTTTAGACATTGCATATTCCTTTGATCTTTCATCAACTACAAAGTCTCAATTCTATATAGCCACTGTACTAAAGATATAACAAGCAAATAGGAAGCATCAGTGTTGAATAATGTACATGTACAAGTCCATGGTGTTATTTACTGTTTGAGAACAATGAGCCATCTAGATCCAGAACAAACTGAGAAAGGAATTGTGCCATGGTGGACCACTTCGCAATGTGGTCTACATTATGCCAGAGCAAACCACACTATGCCACAAAATGGGAATGAAATGAATGCATCTGTGCCAGTGTCGCATGGAGTTCATAAACTATTTACTTTGGTTTAATGGTGTGGCTCTGGCAAGGTATCCTTGGGCACAGTTCACTTTATTATTTTCTATTTTATTACTGTGAGAACCATTCACATATTTTCTATTTTTTCTTTGCTCTTTCCATAGACGTCTGGAACAAGCGATAGTTGCCCTGTCCAAAGCACCACAATTAGTCAAAGACATCGCATTACAGAGACCTCATAAGCCTGCCATACATGGCATCGACAGAAGTGAGTTTTGAGTATTCCTTTTATATGTTGAAAATTCAGTTTGCCTTATCTTAAAAGTATTACAGCATGAATGATCGTGCTACTTTTGAAAGTTCAGAACTTTTCAGAGTGGTAATGGTGGTGAGAGATAGAGATATAGTATCAAAGTCATGTGTGTCATGAAATAAGACTAGTCAGCAAGCTCAGCAGTTTACAATTGATTTTAGAATTATAAAGAAAATAGTTTGCAAGTCTTTCGTCATGATAACCATTATGCTACTATGTACATATACACCATGTTCCCAGGGAATACGGCAGGCCAGTTTGCCTGAAAAGTAGTTCGCCATTGATAGATGAGATGTTCTCTTATTTTTTTTTCTCTCTGTATTCTAGTCTTGTTCATTCCAGTTCTCACTCTGGTGAACATGTGGATGTAGCTATCAAATGTTGTTCTTACAGCGTCTGGTCTGGCTATACTACACAGTATTTTCCATCGCGTCCCAGTACGGACCACCCAAGTTTTATTTAAGCCCTGTGACGTGCTGTCACATTTTGTTAAGTTCACCCCATTTTGGTGCGGCCTATGAAGCTTCTCTTTAGCAGTGGGACTGTGCAGTGGCAAATCTGTTGACAGTTTGAAAATTTGACACAGCATCCCCGGCAATTATGGCCTGTCACGTTTACCCATCCCGTCCCCCTGCATTGTCTCACATCCATCCCGGTTTGTTCACTGTGGTTTGAAACGTGACTGCCTTGACCTCCGGGAACTTGGTGTAAACGCAGCACTAGCCTGTGCATTGGGTTATAAGCACATATACCTGGTTGTATGGCTAGACCCTTGGATAGCAAGGATTGGATGCCTATGTATACATGAGATCTTGGCTGTATTTAGGTGGGTGAACATTAGGGAGTGTGCATGCACAAGTCACACGTGCATGGATCTGATTTTCAGTAACTGATTACGCATTGCAACTGTTTGGGGAAAAAGACATACTGACTTTACAGATTTTTTATTATAATTATTATTATTTTAAGGCAGTGCATTGCACTTCATCAATTCTGATCAGTAAGATAACAGTTTGACATGCTTATCTTGATGCTCTGATCTGTTTTAATCTTAAAGCCACCACAACAGCAAGGCTTCTAGACCTGGCCAAAGGCATACAGAACCTTCGGGTACCAGATACAAGCCTGAAGCCATTGAATCAATCTCAGCAGGAGGCAGTGAAAGAAGCCTTGCGAAGCACCTTCTCTGTCATTCAAGGACCACCAGGTAAGTGGCATAAAGGACTTCTGCAAGTCTGATTGTTCATTGACACTGGAGTGTGCCACAAAACTTTTGCTTAACTCAGCATTTGCCTGGAAAAAAAATGTGACCCGTGACAACGGTTTCAGGCAAAAGTCGGGCATTTTGAAAATTCATTTTTTCACTGAATCACATTGCCCATTTCCTAAGCTTTGCATTGATATAAAACACTTGTATTCTTCGGCACCATAAGTGGGCATAGAAAGCGAAATAAAATGCACTTTTTAAGTTGTTAGCCAGACAAAATTGCGAGAAAACGGGCTTTGAAGATTCACCTCTTACTCAAAGACAATATCCGAGCGGCGATGCGAGGTGAGAATCACCCATCCGTACGATGGTGCCAATCGATGTGAAGCTCCGCCTCTAGCAACCACATCGCCTTCTGATTGGCTCACTGAGAGAGTCAAATTTCCTGGGCACCCTTCCTCGGAGCTCAGCGTATGGAGCCGAAAAACAATGCGGTTCGCTCGGGTTCGTTTTACCAGTACGTCTTTCAAGATGGCAGATACGATAATTGCACGTATGGTGTACATGTGTATGGTGCACGCATTACGCAATGGCATCCACACGCTATGATCTGGTGCATGTAACAGGAGCGGGTGGCGAATCCACACATTTACAAATCGCGTTTTCATTGTTGTTGATTTGACTTTATCATTGGCGACCCTTTTGAAGGCAGAAAAATGCCAGAGCTGGCAAGGGTCACGCTTCCTTTTTGATTTGTTTTTACAAGCCGTGCATATGTTGCCTTGATCGGTGGTGTTGATTATATTAAAACAAACAAACAAACACGTACGACTCGTTAGTTTGGTGCGATCTTGATGTGTAGTATTTCAATATAACAGGTTACATGTGACCTCTCCTTTCCTCTCATCATCCTTCCCTTGAGTCAGTCTGCTGTCATAATTTTTACTACATGTACAAGTAGACTTTTTTTTTTCTTTTTACACGATTATGTCGTGCTACATGATTTTTTGTTTCACTTCCGTTGTCGAACATTGCGGTAGAATAGTTTGGGTAGAAAGCCAAACGAAGAGCACGCACTACAGAACGAGCGTATAAACCACTATAGCAAGAACAATGGAGCATGTACATTGTAATCATGCACGCATGGACAAAGCATTCCCAAAACGCTGCAACTGGTGTCTCCGAAAGCCGAATTATGTAAATGTGTGCGACGCACCAGCCAATCGCATGTGAGACCCTGCGCCGTAGCAACGCTGGGGATATTGGCGCGGCGTTCGAAAGAAGCTCGAAACTGACGAGTGCGATTCAACATGGGGTGCTTAAAATTCCATTTTCGATAGGAAAGACGTAGTTTTATGCTATGAAATTTAGTGTAGATGTAGAAAACATATCAAAGATTCGATTTCTGCAAAAAACCCAAATCGACAAAAATTATGGTAAAAATCTTTGTGCCCCGCCTAGGAGGGACTTTGCTCTTGCGACTTTTGCCTGAAACCGTTGTCGCGGGTCACAAATGCCTTTGTAGCAGTGATAATTATGTATAAATCCTCATAGGAAGATGTTAGATTTGCTCCATGACTGTAGATATTGTATGTTTCACATGTGGCATCTCTGATACGAGCTTTCTTAAAGTGAAGTGGCCAACATATCATACGGCATCATTTTTTTTTTTTTTTGTTTACTTCCAACTGACTGTCATATTACACCAGAACATTAAAACTGTTTTTAATTGTACATAAACTGTCCCTCTACCCCTGTTCTCAGTGATCTGATAGTTTTCCATCACTTGTCTTCAACTGGACATATCTTGCTCATAGGTTGCCCTCAGATTTTAAACCACAAGTCATCCACCCTTTAATTAAAGCACTCATTGTAAATCCTGTCACCGTAAAGTAATGCTGTGTCTTCACAGGGACTGGCAAAACAGTGACTGGGGCCTACCTTGCATACTTCTTCTCCTGCATTAACTCACAGCTGCAGACAGGTGACAAACGACCTCAAGTGCTCTACTGTGGACCCTCAAACAAGTCTGTGGATGTTGTGGCTAGTACGTCCATATTTGTTTTCATCTGTATTTCTGAGTCTGTCAATCTCACTTTATGCAGTTGTTCAGCGATTCGAAGCTGATATATCACTCTGATATGATTTACTCATCATTAGATGTATTGAATGTTTCCAAAGTTCCTGTGTGTGTGGTTTGATATAACATCAAGCAAATGACATTCATTACAATATTTCTGGTACTTTGAATGAAAAAAAAGAAGAAAGACCTTAAAGACCAAATAATTTTTATCCCCCCCCCCCCCATTTGCAGACAGTCACACTTGCGTTGTGGGGTGGGTTGCAAAATGCTTATACCGGTACCTATCTAATATGTGACTAGCTGTTTGACATTACCACTGCAGAATCTGTCCATAGAGGGTATAATGTTTTCAATCTATTACTAAAATGCAAGTGAATGCAAATATGTGATCACCCATCTCAAAACCCACAAAAAGTAAACCAAAACGAATTTCCACTAAATTCTAAGTTCTAAATTGATATTAAATTTGATAATTTGAACACATTCAAAAGGTGATTAGAATAATAGAGGGTTAAGAGATGCAATTTGATAGAAAAGGGAGAAAAGAGGATTTTGTAAAATGAGACTAGAATCACTTGAGCTTACTGTGCAGAGATAGTGTGTCTGTGAAAATCTCAGAGAAAGCGGCGCCTAACGAAAGACAATATTGTTCAGAAAAACTGGTATTATCTTGCTTTTGGTTTTGTTTCAAGCCATCAAATTTTGACAAGAAATAGAGGAGAGATGACTCTCCCAGGTAAGACAAACTATAAAACTCTTAGTCCGTCAAGCCAAATGACATATTGTTTTGAGCTGGGCGGTCACATACAGTGTATGTGTAAAACAAGCATAACCCTCATGATCCAACTTTTACAAAGTCAGCCTGACTTTATTAATATTTGCTAAAATGCTTAGAATTCTATAATTTATTCTTACTCACTTCAAAGATATCTTGGACAGGCTATGTTATGTCTAGTCTACAAATATAATACTTGTAGATTCACCCTGCATCATGACTGACATTGTCCATGTGATAACAATCATAACAGGATACTTGAAGACATTCCAGACTGTCTCAATCGTTCGTGTCTACGGTGAGATCATCGAGCGCAAGGCATTCCCAATTCCTGGGGCACCTGGCTATGTTGCAAAGAGGTCCAAGAATGAGGCCGACATGCCCCCAGATCTGGCAGACATTGCTCTACACTACAAAATTCGAGAGGAAGGAAAGCCCTACGCTGCACAGATCCTCTCATTTGAGCGAAAACTCGCCGACTTGCTGAAGAGCGTCAAAGACACGTCCCAGGTTTACAAAGACACCGTCAAGGGTTACAAAGCCACTCTGTCTGCAGCAATGGTAACACCACAATTCATGTCTCTCTGGTCCATTCTCTTTAGCCCCTAAAGTCATGTGTGTTGGATGATGTTGAACTTAGTATTAATAGAAGCTAATAGGTTAAAAACAATCAAGTGTAGGTATGAAGAAGATATGAGACTGTTACTTCAGGCTGATACATGTACATACATCAAACCAAACTATTGAAGATTAATAAAAATAGTTATGGGCCTGGCATTTGCATGCAAGAAACAACGGGTTCATTGCTATTTGTAACCAAGTGGTAGCTCCTATATTATCAAGATTTGATTAGTGTAGCTCTCCTAACTATAAAGACAGATCTTTGGTATGGGTGTAAGGTTGTTGTTTTTTTAATCTGAACATGAAATATTGCTGACGGGCTGGACAAAGACCTTCTTTTAGACAGGATTTACAAGGTAAGTACCGCCATTCAAGTGTGGAACCTTTTTTTTAATCCCCAGAGGGAAGAGCTTCAGCAGCATGACATTGTGCTATGTACGTGTAATGTGTCTGGGGGGTTCCGCATTCGAACCTTCACCTTGGCCATGCAGGTCATCGTCGATGAAGCAGGGATGTGCAGTGAGCCCGAAACGATGATCCCACTTGTCTTCAACAAGCCGAAACAGGTGGTGCTGATCGGTGATCACAAGCAGCTGAGGTATGAGCCTTGAGGGGCACTTGACTCAAAACCATTCCCAGGCCCAGTCCTTGACACAATTACTTTCCAGTCAGCAAGATTCTTTTCATTTGTCTCTGCGTAGCAACAAATTTGATTACAAGTAATTCACAGAAGTGCATCTGTAATTGTTTCAGTTATTAGTCAAATTTACAAAGGAAATCAATTGTTCCTGAATGGCATTCCTAATTGTATTCCTAATTGGCTGTATGTGACTTTGATGTGTGAATCCAGGTCCATCATCACAGAGCCCAATGCAAAGGCTCTTGGAATGGATGTCTCTCTCTTGGAGAAATACAAGGACAAGGCTAAGATGTTGACCATCCAGTACAGAATGGTATGGCTTTTTTTTTTTTTTTTAATCACATCAGGGTCTTACCCCTTTGATACAGATTATCATCAGTGATGTTGATGATTGTGACGTAATGATAACAAGGATGATGACTATGATGACGATAGAGGTGATGATGATGATGCTGATGGTGCTGATGATGATGGTGATGTTACTGATTGTGAAGTTTCTACTTCTCGTGGCGATAGTTACAGTGATGATCATGGCGATCATGTTAATAATTATTATAAAATGGGTTCAAGAATGTAGCCAATAGGAAGTGCTGAAATGAGACACACCTCCTTCCTTTACTTCAGTACAATTGCACTGCCTGTAATCCTATGGTAGATTGCCGATCGTCTGTGCGCGCGGCAGCTCCTTTGATGAATTGCATGCATACGCGCTGTCAATCCTGTAAACAACTGCTAGTTCGGGCTGCCGGCCGGCCGGCCTGTCTTCCCTTGTGCATAGCATGTGTGGCGTACGTACGTATACTCTAGCGTACACTTTGTACAGTACAGTAGACCAAGCGTTATGGGACCGGACGCGTACATGTAGTCACTTTGAAGAGCAAATCCAACGATTTAGCAGGTTAATTCTCACGCCGTTTTCAGAGTATGTTGTCTAGTAGGCCTATATGAGGAGTCTATATCAAGTCTTTAAGGTAAAGGGTGCATATTCTATGTAAAATAAGTAAGTTTTCATGCGGGAACTTAACCGGAAACCCAACCCCCCATTATACTTATACTGTATGTGCGGGACTTCCGCGAGTGCGACGTGCGTAAATGTTTGGGACGAACATCTTCGGACGTCTTGACCCACAAAGGTACATGAAAAACGCTGAAAAATGATGTTAGTTTTCGAAGTTTCGACCCATTTTATAAAACAAATGATGCACAGGATTATTTTGTGGCGTTAGTGGAGGCGTAGCTCACTCTCGGGTATTTACAATGTAGTGCAACATGCACTCGGCTTCGCCTCGTGCATGTTTCACAATTGTAAATACCCTCGAGTGCACCACGCCTACACTAACACACTCTATCCTGTGCATCATTTGTATATTATTATTATTATTATTATTACTATTATTTATAGTGCGCTTTTCCCACAAGGCCCAAAGCGCTTACAATCAATTCAAAACATATACAACAGTATGTAAAATAATGGATAAATGTTACAGCTACGAACTAGTTGCTACTGAAAAGATGTGTTTTCAAGGCTTTTTTGAACACACTGACTGATGGAGACTGTCTAACGGTAAGTGGTAAATTGTTCCAGTGCTTTGAAGCAGACACAGTAAATGTCCTATCACCGGCTAAGGTGCGAGTAACAGAGTATGTGAGACGAAGCGGATCACTAGATGACCTCAAATTTCTAGTAGGTGTATATAAAGTCAAACAGGCGTCTAATAATACTTATGATGGGTAGTGATGGTGATGATATGATGGATAGTGATGGTGATGATATGATGGGTAGTGATGGTGATGATTATTACAGTGTACTCCCGTTATAACAAACATGGTTATAACCAAATTCTAGTTACAACGAAGTAAAAATTCAGGCCGCAACGTTATTCGCTCTGACTCGGTGCTTTTTTATTGTTTATTTGTTCGGTTGTAACAAAATTTTGAAATAATGAAAGGAAACTGCAGGTCCGAGGACTAGGCTTCGTTAGAGTCCACTGTATTATTGATTACAAGCTCCCTGCAGTTGATGACCACGTCTGGGCAACATTAAGCAGGGACTGTTTTTATGGGGGACGATTCCCTGATGTTTTTGCTGCAACTCTAGTTTGAAAGGCTTCTGTTAAAACAGAGAATTAGACCATTATTTGTAGTATGAATACAACCATTCAGCAAGCTCCAGCTGGCAAGTTGTAGATGAATAACAACATAAAGAAGTGTGCTCATCTGTAATATTCTATTTCTACTTTTGTATCTGAATGCATTACTCTGTGACCCAGTGCCATGTGGTTTATTATGTACATTTTCAGCACCGGATGATCTGTGAATTTCCATCATCGGCATTCTACGACAACAAGCTACAGACGGATAGGTCAGTGACTGAACGTTCCAGAGACCCCCTATGGAGAATTTGGCCAAATAGAGGGGACACACCCCGTGTCTTCTGCCATGTCAGTGGCCGAGAGGAAACCCTATCGGTGAAGTCAGACGAGGGAAGTGAGATGTCCAAAGGCAATCCCATGGAGATTAAACATGTTGTGAGTATTTGAAATGATAAACTGATTGAATGTTTTGTCATAAATGATGAAAAGATTGATACAATAAGTTCAAAAGTTTTTAACGTCAGCAGTTTCAAATCACCCTTTTACATCGTACCTTTCACATGTGTTCAATTCAGAATTTAGAGATATTATTTTACGTACCCTATTACACATATCTTTTCAGGCAAAAGCCTGGGTTCGGCCTCTGATAGTACTTTTGTGGCTCCTTTTTGTAGCTATTATCTCTCTGTGGATAGATTCAGGCCTTCCCATACAATCTTAATGGCATCCCAGCATAAAACCTAACAGGCTCCAAAACACTTCTTGGCAATTCTGCTACCAAAACACAGTACAGGATTTCCTCTAGGTGCAGAATGCGTCGTGTTGTTCAGAGTACATGATTGTGCTCCCCAGCATTAGTAACAAACCCTGTCTTTGTTTTCTACCAAATACATCATTTGTGATCAGCTCTTCTGATCCAGATAAGTGAGTTTGTGAACAATTTTGAATGGAAGCATTCTTTTATATTTTGATGTGTGCTCAAGGATTGGATAAAGTCAAATTCACATTTTGCTGAAATATCCCAACAAACTTCACAAGGTTTAACAGTGTATGTTAAATTCTTTGGTACAATGAAGGCTGTATTCAGTAATGATGATATATGTAATTCACATTTTCTTTACTATTTGGAGGTGAAAGTGGAAGTAAAGCATCATCATATTCTCCTTTACTTAAGTCTCAAATTTGTCTGAAAAAGAAAAAAAAAAGCTGTTTTATTTGTGAATGGAGCAATTTTTATCTATGTGTTCTGAATCTATAGCGGAGGATTGTTCGCGAGATGGTTCGCCGTGGTGCCAAAGCGGAAAATATTGTGGTCCTATCACAGTATCGGCTCCAGTGCGCTCACTTGACGGATGAACTCAAAACCATGGGAGCACCTTTCAGTAACATCAGGGTCAGCACTGTCGTGAAGAGTCAAGGTTAGTTATCTCATCAAATTAAGCAAAGTCTGAAGAAAATGTGTTTTGTATGATACTAAGATTAGAGTTTTATGAGTAGATATATAATTGGTGTTGTATTATATTTGTATTACATAATATAGATAGGGCCTCATCCACACCAAGCTCTGCTTATGACGGTCCCCTGTATTGATTTCTCCTTTGTCCATGAATACAGTATTTCTTAATACGTTGTTTTGATTCATATGTCATAACAAATAGATGTTGTTATGAAATTGTTAAACTCTCCTTCTTTTATTTTTGCATACTTCGCATACTCTGTATCACTTTGTTTTCATTTGTCATTGTATTTGGAGAAAGAAAATGCAGAAATAAACCAAACCAAACCAAACCAAAAAAAAAAAGTTTAGAAACTGAAAGAGGATGTTGTACTTATAGAGCAAAATAAAATGTGCGTAAAGAAAATAAACCACTACTTTTGCCACCACTACTTTTGGAACTAGTAGTTAAGTAGAAATGTGGTCACAGGTTCATGTGTAGATGCAGATTTTGACGCCATAACCAGTGACAGCATGCACTGATTTATTGCAGTTTATACGACCTGATGAGTGTGATGACTGTGTGTCTATCATCAGTGGGGAATCCTTTTCCATTAATGCAACTCACTTTTTAGAAACAAATAATTAAGGTTGTGTTTAATGATCATAAACACCTCCCAGGATGAACTGAGTTCATTGTGTACAGTATGTAAGTGTTATACCTAGGGAGGGGACTGACTGGTTTACAAACATACTGTACCAAAAAGAAAAAAAAAAATAGTGCTTGCCTTTTTCTCAGAGATTGTTCCACACAACTTTACTAACTTGCCTAAAGTTTGCCCAGCATTGCAACAACGAATGTATGCAAAGTAATGTAGATAATGAATATGAAAATGCACTGTATGAGGAGTATGTAAGGAGTACAGAATAGCTTGTTAGGTTCTCAGAAGGAAAAATGTAAATAAATCTATTTGCATTAGTAAACTAAGTCAGCAGAAATATCAATACGCATGTAAGTGTTTATCCAGGTTTCTACCTATTGAGTCTATATAATCCTAATCATAGTTGGCTATGACAAGAAAACTCAAATTTTTTAGACACATGGGCACGAATCCTTAAAAACGACTTGCGTCTGTGGTTGAAAAACATATCCCAGGACTTACGGGAAAGGGGAACCAATGTGTATGTTGTACAGTAGTATTAAACTTAAATAAGTATGAGAAGATATATCCTTATAGGAGTGGAATTATTCTTCCAGTGTAACTTCCAAGCACTGTCACAGAAACTGATGTGTGATATCATGCCTGAACACATTTTGTTTCAAAAGTCCCAGTGAAGCTGAAGAAGAATTTCATCTACCTTTGTACATGAAGATGAAGTTCCAAGTTTTAAACAGTCAACTATTTTGGCACGAGATTGCGAGGAGCTACTGTACCTGCAGTGTTTTGGAAATTTGTATTTGGTGCATTTTTTTTCTTCTGCTGGACAGGGAGCGAATGGGACTATGTGATCCTGTCCACAGTCCGCTCTATGCCACGCATTGAGATTGAGCAGTGGCCCAGCAAGGGATGGCAGCGCAAGCACCTGGGCTTCATCAATGATGAGAACCAGATGAATGTTGCTCTCACTCGAGCTAAAAGAGGCCTCATCATTGTAGGTAAGTTTGCACTGAAGGCAAAATTTTCCCTCTGTTGTCTGTGTGTCTGCTCTCCTTTCGTCTGGCATTTGAAACACAAAGCTTTAGGTCTCTTTCCCCAGAGGGTGCTGGAGTCATTATGCCTTAATGTCTGCTGCGTATGTGTTCATATGTCCCACACTTTGCTAACATGACTTCAGCATCAGCATTGACAGTTTTTCTTGATACTTGGCTCAGGTATGCTGCATGAGTTGTATTAGAATACACTGATTGAATTTTGGATAATATCCCTCAGGGCCACTGAACTTTGGTTTCAAAAACACACAAAAAAAAAACACATGCTTTTGAGAAATTAATTGCGCTAGTTGTGAATAATGGAATATATAATTTGGCAGGAAGGACATACATGTGCATATATATAAATTAAACAATTATTTTTTATGACAAGTCACTGCACTTTGGCCAAAATTGTCATTTTTCCAGCCGTAAAGCCCAGCTCACACCTTTGCGGTTTTAGCTGCGTAAAACTGTGTCAGCCGAATGCAGCCTTAAAGCAGCCTAACGCAGCACTCCGTGGCAAAATATTTTGTAGCAGTCACATTGTTGCGTTGCTTTTCACCTCGCTCCAGCTTGCTTTTGCTCGTAACAGTACAATTCAATACGAAGATTGCTCGCCCCGTTGCGCGTGTACCTCGTTCGCCACTTGTTCGTTGCTTGCTAGCATCTTGCACTAGCTCACTAGCAGCTCGCATTAACTTGTTTCTCCTCGTTTCACTGCTCATCCACACAACTGTTGCTCGTTTCGGCTCGATCCGCTGCGTATCAGTTCGCCCTGCTGCGTATAAGCTCGTAGAGAGTTGCACTGGTATATAAATTTTTGACATTTTACAGTTACGGAGGGAACAAAGGACTTTTTGGTTCAAATTCTTCCAAAAGCACCAAATTTGGTACACATGTTGCCAAAACCATATACACGTATACTATTTCAATTTTTGATGGGTGCCAAGAAGGGTGCCCTCCGGCCATATTGGCCAAATCCAATATGGCCATCATCTAAAATTCAAAAGTCACTTGCATTGTTTAAAAAAGGTAAACATTTCACAATCATTTTCAAAATCTGTATTATAGGTTTTCTGGGTCAATGAAATCGATTCTGATGTTGTTTTCATGGTCTGAAGTAAACTTTTCCCTATAGGGTCACCCTAAATGTCACTTTGGGTCAAGACATTATTTTCATTACAGGTTATTTCAAATTGGCTTGCCTGTGGTCACTATAGCAGGAATGACAAACTTGCTAATTACCTGCAGTTGTTGAGGACTGAACAGAGCATATTACTGTGTTAAAAAAAAAATTACTTTTCAGCGATATACATTGTGTGGTAATACAATTCGAGAAAAAAACAGATTTTCCACAAAACCTACAATAACAGCGGGAAACACAGTTTGAGGTGTTTTTAAAATCTGATATGTTTGGATCTGATGTTGCTGAAAGAACACAATCATTACAAAAACTTCATGACTTCATAAGCAATTTGTGTTTCTTATGTCAACTAAATGAATTTTAATTAAATCTACCGGTAACTAGATTTTGTTTTCGCAAATATATACACAGTCATAACGAGCTAAAGCAAGCAGCATCAAACAGGAACGAGGAGCAACAAGGTAAGGCGAGGATGAACGAGAGAGAGCGAGCTGCGGACGAGCTAGATTCGCATTGTAGCGAGCTACATCGGCAATGGTCCTTGCTAATGCGAGCAGAGTACCAGGAACAGCGTGTGGTAATGCGAACTAAAGCGAGGCTATGCGAGGTGAAGCGAGCAGGTTTTGCAACCGTACGCAGTGAAACGCAATTCGAAGTAAAGCTGCGTTGGCCTCCGTTAATCAGCTCGTTGTCGCTCGTACCTTGCTCGTCCTTGCTCGCATTTGCTGGTTGCCCCTCGTCTTAGCTCGTATGGATTTTGATCTTGCGTTCAGTTGCGGATGTTTGAAAAAATTTCAAACTAGCGAGCTAGAACGCAAAGCCTCTGCGTTAGTCTGCGTATTGACCTCGTATTAGCTCGTTTCATTGCATAGTGCTGTGTTGGGCTGCGTTAGACTGCGTTCTGGCAATACACAGATGAACGCAAGCTCGAAACGCAAAGGTGTGAGCATAGGCTTAAGTTCAGCTAGTAAAGTTCAGTGGTAGTTTATAATGAAATGACTTGGTGAAAGGACAAGGTCAAAGTTTGCCTATCTTTAGCTGATGGGTGTCATTTTCTGTCTCTGTAAATTTTGCTAGGAAAGTCCAATAAGGATGATATATTCATTTTGATAATTTTTTTTTTTCTGTCTAGATAGTTACATCATGAAAACTCTGGTGCACTTGTTCTTCCAAAGTTTGATACAAAGTGGGGGAGAGAAATTTTTCTCATAATTAGCCTTCTTTGTGGAATACTTTCCCTTGAAAAAATTTGAACTGCACTAGCAAAATTATCTGAGAAATGATCTGTTCAATTTTGAATATAGTTTGTTGCTTTTTTGTCCCCGCCGAACGAGTTCGAGCAGGGGACTATGAAACGGGCTCCGTACGTGTGTGTGTCCATGTGTCCGTCCGTCTGTGCGTCCGTCCGTCCGTCCGTCCGTCTGTGCGTCCGTGTGTGATCAAAATGTTCAATTTGCTACTTCTCTGTCATTTATGAGCCAATTTTGATTCTGTTTGCTTTATATGATAGCACTACATGGGAGCTTTGAAACTTCTACACGGAATTTCAGTTGTGACCTTTGACCTTGACCTTTGACCTATATTGTACATTTTGCTTCAAAAAATGCTACTCCTTCGCCATTTCTAACCCTATTTCGATTCCGTTTGCTTTATGTAATGGCACTAAGTGAGGGCTTCAAAACTTCTACACAGAAGTTTGACCTTTGACCTTGATTTTTTTACCTATATAGTACATTGGCTACAAAATGCTACTCCTTCGCCATTTCTAACCCAATTTCGATTCCGTTTGCTTTATGTGATGGCACTAGGTGAGGGCTTCAAAACTTCTACACAGAATTTTGACCTTTGACTTCTTTGACATTTGACCTTGATTTTTGACCTGCATTGTACATTTTGCTACAAAATGCTACTCCTTTGCCATTTCTAACCCAATTTCACTTCCGTTTGCTTTATGTGATGGCACTAGGTGAGGGCTTCAAAACTTCTACACAGAATTTTGACTCTTGACTTCTTTGACCTTTGACCTTGATTTTTGACCTTTATTGTACATTGGCTACAAAATGCTACTCCTTTGCCATTTCTAACCCGATTTCGATTCCGTTTTCTTTATGTGATGGCACTAGGTGAGGGCTTCAAAACTTCTACACAGAATTTTGACCTTTGACTTCTTTGACCTTTGACCTTGATTTTTTTACCTATATTGTACATTGGCTACAAAATGCTACTCCTTCGCCATTTCTAACCCGATTTTGATTCCGTTTGCTTTTTGTGATGGCATTAGGTGAGGGCTTCAAAACTTCTACACAGAATTTTGACCTTTGACTTCTTTGACCTTTGACCTTGATTTTTTACCGATATTGTACATTTTGCTACTAAATGCTACTTCCGGCGGGGACATATTTTACGCACCGCGTAATTTCTACTTTTCCTTGTTCTATCATGCTATCATTCATATTAGTATTATTTTATGGGTTGAAACAGTATGCGAAAGAACAACAACACATATTTGTGAAATTACATGAAAAGGTGGAGACATCCAAGTCAACTGCATGATGCAGTTGATTGTTCTAGTTTCTATGTTAGTCCAAATGCTTAGCAAGTGTCCATGATGTGCAGTAAATATGAAGGTGTAGGTTGTTCAGCCACTAACAGACCCCATGTTGCCTCATGCAGCATCTGAAATTTCACTCTGATCCTTTGATACATTAGATTGCACCAGGCTTCTGTTTTGTTAGTGCTGCTGTTCTGGGTTTTTGGTGTTTTAAGTGTTTTGTTTGTTAGTTTGTTTGTTTTTCACACTTGAATATTTCTGTCCTGAAAATGATAATCTGGCATAGAGTCTTGATCACAGCAGAGTGTTATGTGTTTTGATTAACTCGTAAATTATATGCTTTTGTTTTAGTTCATGAGCTGTTATGAATTATATTTTGTAGTCATAAATTATTATGCTTGTCTTGACATTGGTGCCTCAATGGGATTGTCTCATCACCAGGTAACATGCATCTCCTCCAGACGCACGAACAGTGGAGGAAAATGATCAACAAGTACAGGAATACAGGCTGTTTGAAAGAGGCTCGCGAGTTCTTGCCAGAGCATTCCTAGGTATCACCCCGCAAGGTGGAAAGCCAAGGGCTATAGCAGCTTGCACCCCAAGCTGCCTGACAGCACAGATGAACCACAGGGCAGACTGCCTTTTTCTGCGTTGAGCTCAGACAACCTATAATTCATACCTTTCTTTTTTTCTTTTTTTTTTTAACCTATATCAAGAAAGCAACGTTTTTTCCTGGATTTTGTTCATTCATTTGTCTGTTAGAAATATTACTATAAAGTCAAGAGAAAATCTTTATACAGGTTTCAGGATAGGTCCATTGTGGTATTGTAGGAGCAGGTAATTTAGCTTTTGGTGTTGATTGGGATCATGATCTGGATCCAGGATATTTTTGAGGAATACGTTTACAGTTTTTAGCATGACTTGCTGACCTTTGAATGGGTTTGCACTCTCCTAGTGCTTCTATTTTCTTTGTCAGTGTGTGTGAACATGCTTTGTAATTACAATGGATGATATACCCATATGGTGTCACAGGTGTGATAGTCATTTATGGTTGTATGGATTAGTTTCTTACAGTAAGTTGCATGTGATTTTTGTTTTAATTTTGATTTAAGGATAATTTATAAAGCAGACATTCAATTTTATTGTCTCGCCCACCGGAGGTAAAGGCGAGACTAAGGGATCCAAATGGTGTCCGTCCGTCGTCCGTCCGTCGTCTGTCACCCGTCACAAATGTTAAAGTTTACCTGCAAGACTCTCTTATGATGCATAACTTGGCAACTGTTACAGCAATGGCAGCCACACTTGGGTGATAGAAGCACTAGGGGTATCTTCATGTTATGGTGTTGTCGGAGGTCATGTAATGATGTCAAAGGTCATTTGAGGTCATATATTAAAGAGTATGTGCAAGACTCTCTTTTCTATGTTAAAGTTAACCTGCAAGACTCTCTGTTGACAAATAATTTCACATAAGTTGCTTGGATTACAACCTAACTTGGGTCATAGATGCACGGGGGGTACCTTCATGTTATGGTGCCGTTGGAGGTCATAGGACAAGGTCAAAGGTCATTTGAGGTCATACGTTAAAGTTTACTTGCAAGACTCTCTTATCACACGTAACTCGACACATGTTGCTACAATGGCAATCAAACTTGGGTGATGGATGCACTGGGGGTACCTTCATGTAATGGTGCCGTAAGAGGTCACATGATAAGGTCAAAGGTCATTTGAGGTCGTACGTTTAAGTTTACTTGCAAGACTCTCTTATCACACATAACTCAGCACATGTTGCTACAATGGCAATCAAACTTGGGTGATGGTAGAAGAGAAGGTTACCACAAGGTCAAAGGTCACAGACAGGGGTCAACGAACTTTTAGGGCCCAATGTTAAGTTTTTAGGGCGCATTTCATTTATGGCTCATAACTTTTGATCCCTTTGTCCGTTTGTGACCAAACTTGGATGGAAGATGTCCCTTGGGGAGGTGAAGGTCGTCACAAGGTCAAAGGTCACAGACAGGGGTCAATAAACTTTTAGGGCCCAATGTTATGTTTTTAGGGCGCGTTTTGATTGTGGCTCATAACTTTTGATCCCTATGTCCGTTTGTGACCAAACTTGGACGGTAGATGTCCCTTGGGGAGTTAAAGGTCATCACAAGGTCAAAGGTCATAAGCAGGTCAATTAACTTCTGGGAGTTATAAAAAATATTAATTCCTGGTACGCGAATGGGCGAGACACAATTTGGCACTTGCCTTGTTTCCTTTGTTGCAAAGATGGATATCTTGAAGCACTATTTAAGGGTAATTAGGACTTATAGGAAGAATACGTGAATGAATTGTGTACCGCGTTTTGAACAACAGTGTTTTAGAAAAATCTCAACCCTTGATGTATAATACAGCTATGATTAGAATACTTGAAATCTTATATTGCCAGTGTACTCTTTATACAACATGTGTTTGATATGTTTCCAAATAGACATTAAGAAAAATATGATGTGAAAAGTTCAGATATATGTTGAGCTGCAGGCAGCAAAATAGGACAAATCTCATCTGTGAATATTTGTAGAAAATCTGAAAACACTTGGGGATATTTCATGTTTGCTTATGTAGATTATATTTTGATATTGTCATTGATGAGACCATGATTGCTCTTCTCTTGCTCTGTGAAAAAAAAAATGCTGTATTTATGGATAAAAGCGTTCATGCTGTGAATTTTGTTTCCTAGAGTATGTATATTCAGTAGCTTTGACGAGACGAAAGATTTGTATTACTATTATAAAAAAATGTACTGAAAGAAATTTCCCGGGTACTAGCATAATGTTGTGTACGTAGCACTTTTTACAGTGTGACTTGCCTGTAAATAGCGTACCTTTGTGTGCTGTCTGTGCATAAGATTTAATATATCACTTCAGTCTATGCTTTGTTCAAATAATGATAAAGAAAGCCAGTTATATGAGACTATGTTTTAATTACAATGTATCTTGGAGAAAGGAAAGCTGTATGTTTGACATAATTTTGAGTAAGTTTAAGAGGTCTTTGCACACTGCATGCATAACAGATTATGTAAACCAATTGCACATCTGTCATTAGCAAAATGCTCTTTGATATAACCAGATTTTAATTTTATATACTAAAGTATTTACAGTGGATGTACAAGTGTGTGATAAATGTGAATGTGCAATCACATTCACTGTTTCTAACCAACGAGAGATGCAGGGACATTTGAGCTCAATCAAATGTATGCCTTCTCAGAAATCCAACATTTGAAAAGAATTCTATAACAGTCAAGTACAGAAAGTGCCCATCCAGCTGTGCCTTTCTGAAGAGAGCTGTATGTCAGAATCTTATTACATGTGAAAAATTAGTGTAAACCTCTTCAAACCTCAGCTTTGTCTGTAGAAAGCAGGTTTTTCCGAGAATGACATACCTGTTTGTGTTTGATAACAAATTTCTATTTGGCTTGCCCAAGAAGAGATTGAAATATTTTTCAAACTCCTCTTCCTTATTTGTTCTTCAATTTTGCTGATATCACGTATATTTCCTTGAAGAAGTAGATAAGTTTGAGAGTTTGTGTAGATTTTCCATGCATTCACTCAGCAAATGTACTTTTGAAATAATTGAATTCACAGAGATGACATCTTTTCTTTCTCTCTGTCTTAGGAATTTCGGTACATAAGTGCCCCCCCCCCCCCCTCCAAAAAAAAATGCAACAACAAAAAAATCTTATTATTGCAGTGTAGTTTATATTATGTGACAAGTTATTCAAGAATGTAAATTCTTTGCTTCCTGTATAACCTTCATATACATGTAGTCAGAAATTCATTTGACAAGGTGTATTCTTTGGAAAAGTAAATGCTCATTACAATAATGCAACTTCTAGTACTATCATATTTCTACTTGAGTATGTGAGCTTTAATTCTGATAGATATAAGGTATTGATAATTTATACCTCTGCCCTCCTGGGTGCTGGCATATACAGGATTTATAAGAATGTGGCAGTGTAGCACTTTTATTTTACATCCATTACATAAGTAAGAAAATTGTGTACTAAAATAGTTATATATGTAGTCATAAGTACATGTACAGTATGTAATTAAACTGAAGCACTTTGTCATGATACTGACATCATTCAAGTTGTAGTCCATGGGCCAGGCCAGATATTGGTACCACCAGAGGTGTCAAAACCTTTTTGGTGTCATTTTGTTTGTCGGGCATAGATATGCTGATCAAGCTATGATAGCATTTCCAAATGAGTAGCTTAATCATAATAAATGAATTTTTAACCATTTTAGTCTCGTTGTTAAATCCCTATACTTCTGAATCGAAACTAACCGCAATACAAATAAGAGCACTGTCCTCTGTATGTTCACAGGTGTTCTGTTGTAAACGCTGTGCGCTTAGTCTTTCTTGAAGGCAGCGAAGGGAATATCCAAAGGTTATGATGTCCACAGCGCTTAGTCTTTATTCAAGATGGCGAAGGGAATATCCAAAGCTTATGATACAGTGTATATCCCTTTATCTAAAAACAACCTTAAAAAAAGCAATTCCTCGTGAATTTTACCGTATTTTTCAATTATTTATCATTTTTCGGTGAAAATGCTACGGTGAAAACACTAATACTACGCCAATGTCGCTTTATTTCCATCCAGCAATGAGAGATAATGCAAAAACAATGTACCGGTACACTACAATACATTATGATAAATAATATTGTAAATGAACAGAGTGATTTTTGTTTAAAACTGATGTATTTGTTGAGAGGGTAGTATAAAACAGTATAGATAATCCCTTTTATTAGGAACTTTAGATATGATAGCGGTACATTGTTCTAAATAAAGACTAAGCGCACCGCGTGACAGCTGTGGACATCATAACCCTTTGGATATTTCCTTCGCTGCCTTGAATAAAGACCAAGAGCACCGCGTTTACAACAGAACACCTGTGTACATACAGAAGACAGTGCTCTTCTTTGTATAGCGGTTAGTTTCGATTTAGAAGTATAGGGATATAAAAACGAGGCCAAATTGGTTAAAAATTCATTTATTATGATTAAGCTACTCATTTGGAAATGCTATCATAGCTTGATAAGCATATCTATGCCCGACAAACAAAATGACACCAAAATGGTTTTGCCACCTCAGGTGGTACCAATAACCCATTTTTCAGGTCTTAGCCCATGGACTATTGTAACAGTTACAGTATCCTGTTTTAACACACTTTATATGATAATTAGTACAAGATGCCAGATGTTTCCGTGGCATTCAACATTGTCTGCTTAACATGACAAGAGTATGCATTTAGATTATTTGCATTCACATCAAGTCAGTCAAACAAGTAGAATAATTTTCCTCCCCTGGCAACCAGCAGCATGCATCTGGAATCACCACAATTTTTATATCATGTAATACAATTTTCTGTTTGTATTTTATGTCAGCTTGTATTGTATATTGAATTGCCAAATAAATAATACTAATACTAATACTAATGCTAATAACGATAATAGTAATTACTTGTAATAATCATTTTGAGTTTTACAAAGAGTTTGCAACAAGTTTGATGTGATGTTGTGGTTTGTACACTTGAATGATAGTAGAATTTGTAGAATGTTATTTTGTATAATTAACTCTTTCAACCCCCTCTCGGGTATGAGAGTACAAGCAGACATGGAATATATTAGATAATAGTATAACAGACTTGTGAATACAATTCTTGTACATATAATGACACAAAGTTATCACGAAATATAGTTTTATAACAAGAATAATTAGTACAAGGGTCCAAATTGTGTATGTTATAGTGTGTCATGTACACAAATTTTGATACTTCTGTACATTTACATTGAATGATCATGTACTAGTGTTATAAAATTTCATTCTATTGTGTAACAGTTGTCATAGGATTTATTGCTGGTACATTGGCATCACTGAACAGCTACCTAAGGCTTGGTGATTGACCGGAATACACTGACGCAAGTTTAACTTCCATGATTTGACTACTGCTGTGTCTTTTGAATAACATCATTCAGACGTTAGACAATCTGAACTCCTTGTGTAAGGTAGCCACAGTTGATCTAGTTAAAAACCACTGAAACATTGTATACCAGTCAAGTTCATGAATGAAATACTGTTCATCATTGAGCATTCACCATTGAAATACAATTAAACAATGTTGACTATTGACTGTACCAGTGACACCCCATATGTCTACAATTGGATTTTTTTGTGTGCAAGTGTAACCATAGTAACCAACACTGGCTAACCATTTTGATATCTCCTAGAAACTGCACATCTCCACATGGAATGTGACACAAACACAATCACTGATCAAAACATGTTGTCAAGGGAAACTGACACCAAAACTATTTCCTCATTTCCATATTTTGGATTGGTAAACACACACAAACAGACACATAATGCATGCACAGCGCACAATGGAGCATTTACTTTGATAAAGCCCACATAAGTCATCCAGTGATAGGCCAGAAAGCAAGTATGAAAGGGTGGATCGAACACATTGACGCCAGTGCATACTTGTGGGCCACTTTACACTGCTTTGAAGGCAGAATCTACTTAAGTAGATGTGTTGCTTTTTGAGAGGGTAATATGATAAGAGAAGCAAAGTTCTAAGTGGTATGGCCATTGCAAGTATGTTACATCACAGCAATATTATTTTAAATCATGATAAACAATATTTAATACGACAAAATCCAGCTTTCCAATTCAATTCAAATCAAACTTTATTTTCCCTTTATTTTCAACAGAATGTACAATAAACAACCTTGTGGCGAGCCACAATTAAAAATTCACATGTCAGAGTTATGATTCTTAAAAAAACCCCACAACAACATTGTTTACGATCAGTTAGATAACCCCTAAATCACTCCAAGGCCTTCCCCGCCTATACCGTATAGTGGGACAACATATTAAGTAATGTATCATGGTTTATATAGTGTCAAAGGCCTTGGAGAAGTCCAGGAAGATACCAATAAAAATGAGAGTGATTATCTAAAGCGTGTGCTACTTTATCAACCAAATTTGATAGAGCATGACAGATGCTGTGCTTTTCTTGGAGTCTGTAAGAACACAATACATCTTTAAAAAATTCATCGTTCTTTTGTACAGTGTATATAATTCTTCTCTAAGATTTTTGACAAACAAGATAATAAAGAAATAGCCCTATAATTAGTAACATCTAAATTATCTCCATTCTTAAATACATGTATAGGCATAATTTTAGCTATTTTCATTTGTTCCGGAAACAGACTACTTAACATTGACAAATTGAAAATATGCACCAAAGGGTCCACATAAAAAATATAACACCTTTTAAAGTCATCACTTTATCACTTTATCAAACGAGATACAATACACATGTATCAATAACCTCATACCTAGTGGTACACACTAAGAAAAAAAGGTTCAATAAGGGAGCTAGAAGGGTTCGAATTCGCGAAAATGGGTGCAAACTACACGATTTGAGAAAATGGTGGAACTTTGCTTCTTATATGGTTCATTTTGGGTTCGATCTTGCCACGGTCATTGACGGTGCAATATTACGCCCCAAACTAGTCTCAAAACAAAGGCCAACCTATGGTGTTGCTCGGCACTAAACTGCAATATTACATATCCTTGTGCTGATATTATGAACATATATTTTTTGATATCAGGAAAATTAAGTTTCTTTCATATTCTATAATCATTCATCGAGAGTATATTTTCAAATTAAGTTGAGTTCATGATGAAAGGGGTCTACTAAAAAAACAAACGTAGAATACCTGATTGCTTGTCTGGTATTGACCAATCACATTGTACACATAACCTAGGAGGTTTAACAGATGAAGTTCCAACTGGATGTAATTATTCAAATAGTCGTCAGATTTCTATTGCTGTACAAAACAATTCCACAGGTGCATTTGTACCTTCGCTGATCGGGATTCGATGCCGCCGTCTCGCTGAGCAATCTGAAGATTCATTTTGGACGTTTACATAATTTTGGCTATATTTTTTGCTTCAAATGAAATCCTATACTTTAAGATAAAAACATATAAAACAAAAGTCAATTCTGAACAGAAATATTATTGTGCAAAAGTGTTAATCAGAGCTGTTTCATGTGAAAGTGTTTAAACTGTACCCTGGATAGCCGGTTTATTTTATCACTTTTCCTCATGATTCTGACAAAGCAAACTGATATGAATCTTCAAATAGAATTCTTTATCAATAGAAACATCAGATTACTGCCCAGGCATGCCTGCTAGAATAATGTTCGTTTTATTTCATTTTTTGGGAGCAATTTCTCTTCGTGTATCCCCGTGTCTTTACCATTCACCTAACCTATCTCTTATTGGTTGGGATGTCGAAACGCAATTACCATTACAAAGACATATCTTCCTGTTTGTGGTTCATTCTTGCTAAGGTGCAATATTGATCCCATAGCAAGTCTCAAAGAAAGACCCATATGGTGTTGATCGACACTTGAATACAATATTGCATACCGTCGTGGTGCTACTATGTACATGTTTTTTTTTAAGACATCATAAAACTTGATGTTCTCTTATAATTTCATAATCATTCATCGGAGCATTTTTAAATGAAGTTGAGTCTTTGATGAAAGGGTCTGCGAACAAGCTAACGAAGAATACTTAACTGCTCGTCTGGTATTGACCAATCGAAATGGAATATGTCACAGCATTCCCTGCATGCTTACTGTGCGATGATAGAGTCAAACCCTACTACACGCTAAAGATTTTCGTTGCGACTCGATCTCGGGACAGAACAAAAAAAGTCAATATTTTTTCAAGGCCCTCAAATCTGGAATTCCATCCACTCTGATGTGAAATGTAAGAAAACGGTACAAAGTTTTAAGAAAGTTTTCAAACGTATTTAACTTGAAAGGTTTTCTGGAAGTTACCAATATCATTTTACGAATTTATAAGAGACTAGCAAGATAGGGTGTGTTTGTGAAAATGACATCTTGTGTATTGCTAATATGCGCTGGTCCATGTTTTTGTCTGTGTATGCATGTGTGTGTATGTGTGAGTGTGTGTGTGTGTGTGTGTGTGTGTGTGTGTGTGCCAATGTTTTTCTCTGTATATACAATGTATTTACTTTTCCGGGATTAGTTTTAAATAAGGCCAATTGCCTTCTCACTCACCCCTTCACTTGATATTTTTTGCTGTTTGTTTGCTTTGTTTGTTTGTTTGTCACATTGTTATTTTATTCGTAACATTGTCACATTTTATGTATGCATATTTTACTAAGTGAAAGTAAAGGAAATGATAAACTAAAATCATTTAGAGAGCAAACTCGCGGATATGTAAGGGTGCAAACTACACGATTTATTTGTAAGGGTTGATTTTTCCCCCTTTTTTCATGGATTCATGCACGGTAAAGCCTAAGGGTAAAATGCATGCACATGAAAAATGTAAGCACATGTTTCCGTGTGCTTGCAAACACCACATTTTAGAATGAATAAAGACTAGCTGTGATAGTGGAATTTCTCATGAATAAATAATAAAGCATTCAAACCCTGGCCATTGTTCAACACCATTGTCAGGGTGTTAACCACATACTCCCATACACACCCATTGACCCCTGTGCAAAGTGAAAATTTTGTACAGAGGGTTGGAAATAGAGCAAAATCTGTAACCTAACTGTGAAATTGATCATGGATTTCATGAAACTGATTTGTGTTTTAAACCACCTCCAACGAAATTGTACACTATACAACTATCTCCCATATCAATGATAGTGTTATCTGATATATAGTTACCGAATTATTACGAATATGGATGTTTCCTAGAGTGTCAATTCACGGACCCAGTAGTTTGGTCACCTGGTGTGGGCATGTTCATTCTTTTCTTGAACATGATTTATGAATTCAATGAGTTGTTGAGTCGTGCAAAGTTATGTGCACATACGTTGACTCCCAGATGGCTCATTGTACAGCTCGTTCATGCGTGTTTGAGCTGAGCATCTAGCGCAAATTCCATTTCCACAGCAGATCAGCTCTTCTGAGGCTTTTCGTAGCGGCTTACTGCAACTCCGACTTCAAAATTATTTTGTCCACTTCATAATATCAAGACCCCGCAGATTCCTACTACGTGGAAAATGGTGAGTTAAAACATCATCGTAAAGCATGATTTGAAATATCCACAATGTTCTCGACCAAGGCCCTACTCTCGATATTACCCTTCATCAAATTTCTTGTATCTGTTATGTTTTTGGTTGTATAGCCATGTCATAAGCTTGCAGGCAGTAATATAAAAATGTTCATTTTAGAGTTCTGTTAAAACTGGCTAGTTTTATGCTTGCTGTTTTCTGTTCTATTTTGTTTTGTTTCGTAACCATTCTGTGGAATTAGACCAGCTTTAGCGATAAAATGTCTTGCTAAAGACGTCATGGCATTCCGATTTCAGATTTCAGATTCATTTATTGTTCATTTTAATAGGAAATTCTTTTTGTTGGTACATGGGCGTGCACATAGGAATATCTACATACATGCATAAACTCACATATATTCATGTACATGTACACATTATAAATGATGCAATTTTCACTACATACACAATTATACAAGCATAATTTATACTCACAATACAGTGAACACATACATAATCACAAATTTCAAGTAATTCTTTATATTTACCGATCAACAACAAAACAAAATAGTTAAGAAAACGTGGAATCGGATATTCCTAAGGAAGTGTATCCTTAACATAACCTTTACGCCACCTCCCCCCACCCCCACACACACACATCCCCAAGGATAATACATCGCGTCGTGCCATACCACATTTGATTAATAACGAATAAAAGGAACGGAAGTTGATTAATAATTGTTGATAAACTTATGGATAAATAGACCAGTGTACTAACTAAACTCATAATGGCAAACATTGCACGCTTATCTTTATGCTGGGATAATTTTCCGTAGTCAGGTAGTGTTAGTGGTGGACTTAAGTTCACCCTGTATGCAGAAGGCAGTGCATAAGAATTGAACTATACATTAAGCTGCCATGGAGAGAGTTATGTAGTCACATTTACATAAGTTAGCTCTTCTGCAAAAGTATTATACACGCATGAACAGTGGCCTTGAACTCATGACACTTGATTTTCCTTTTCAGGTATTCAAGCAAGATACAATATGATGAAGTTGCGCGCATTCTCCTGTGCACGTAAACTTATATGCAATTCTGAAGGACAGAGTGATTCCTCAACAGAATATGTAAGTTTCATTAATGGATTAATCCGTAATACATGTATATGTATTTTCAGGTTATTGATTCATCTAGATTTTCAGCATGTGATATCCGTGAAGTATATTATATTAAAGCTTATTATTACACACGAACGCAGTTCTATCAGTTACTATAACGTAGCCACCGTTTAGTGGGTTGCGGAAAATTTGATAAGACTATAGTGCAATTTTTGATACCATCTATAATCGAGAGATATGTTACTCAAGTGGACCACTGCGATCATTCATTATTGCCTTTTCCGTTCTACGTCTTCTCAGTTTTTTTTTTCGGACTTTTTCCTGAAAACTCCATGATGGATTGTAACTCATACAGGCAGCATCTCTACCCCGCAAGAATCTTCATTTTTTTTCTTTTTTTATTGATTTATTGATTTATTTGTTATTTATTTTATTTTATTTTATTTTATTTTATTTATTTATTTATTTATTTATTTATTTATTTATTATTATTATTATTTTTTTTTTTGGGGGGGGTAATCTTCTTTTCTGTAACCAGTATTATCAAAGTAAATCAAATCAATGTTATGAATAAGTAGAGGGGGCTATATTTTCACTTTTTGTGTGTGTGGTAGCAGGATTAGAGGTGTCAACCATAATGGGCATCATTACACCCATTGCCATGGCCAGCACCCGGACCATCATCTGTGGCAAGCTCAGCAACGGCTGAATGGCTGAGGTCTATAAGTCTTACTCCTTTCCTAACTGTGTAAAATATACAGCAAAATGATGTTGAATTGGCATGTAATTTGATGTTGTCTTACTTTGTTATTTTATGTTATGAAGACTTTGAGTTCGTCAGGAAATTGTGGGAATATTTGAATATGCCCTGTGTCATAAATGTATGCAGGCCTACATAAAAGGTGTGTATTTTCATCTCAGTCCAAATTCGCCACATTTTTCTTTTCAACATGACTTTACTCAGGCTATTCCACATCTATTCTTTTTTTTAGCTCTAACTTAATGATGTCGGCATGCTGTCTCCTAATTCCCCGTCTGCCTGGAGAGGACATGCTGTAGCCTATGTCTGTGACAAAGTAAGTGCTGCACTTTTATTTTTTTATGGGAGACGGGAATTCCATCTGCTTTGTGACTAGAAATATAAGAGGAATATTTCTTTGCAACATTTTCATGTTTTACTTATATGACAAAGAGCTGAAATAAATCTATCCGACCGGATTTGTTTAGAAACCAATATCAAAGCTTAAAGGGATGGTATAGTATTGGTGGAGGTGAGGATTTGGGCTTTTAATTTTTTGTGATATACCAAGAACCTACTTATGAAATAATAGAGAGTATGCCATTCTAAGAGGAATTCTAAAGATTATTTGATGAAAATTGGTTTTGAAATGGATGAGCCATCCAAAAACAAAATAAAACGCAGCGATCGTGATAAAAAGTGAGTCCTATATTATATTATTATTGCTCTGTTTTGGATATTGCAGCTATTTCAAAACCATTTCTCATTATTTCAGCAAAAGACGTTAGAAACCTGAAGTAGATCTATGCAATCAATTTAATTTTCCATTTTCTGGTCAATGGTCATAGTTGTAACCTGTTAGTTTATGTAAGCAACACAACTGCGTAGTGTAAACGACCTATTTCCTTCGAAATTTTATTCAGTCATTATCTATTCATGCCAAAATCTCTTTCAGAACCTGACAGGACTAAATCCCACAATCTTCACTGTGAATGCTGCGCACTATAAGTGACATCACTATTTGGCTGGATGGTTGTGAAATCTGCCCGAATTCCTGTATACAATCGTGTCTTCCTTCGCTACAATGTTTCCGGCCTTCTGTGCTCTGTGGCTTTCAGTATCTCAGACAAGGCAGAAACACCCGATGCATACTTCAGCAGTACATTGCAAGCCTTGATCTGAACAGGCAACTATCACGAAGAAAAACCTACGACATTTCATTAACAATATTGTTCAATAATTGTCTTGATATAGTTTACCAGCCTAAAGTTTTCATGGTGTATACTTTTACAAGGAATTGTCACCAGAGAAATGATGTTGTTCAGCTTGTCCCTCCGTTCGTACATCAGTCTGTTATCGATTATGGCAACGTTGTATCACGAAGGGAAATGAAACGAAAAGTACAAGTGGACAAGTTAATGCAGGGAGATTACTTTAGCAGTTGAACACATCGTCACAAATTGAGGAATATCGGAAAATCCGTTGAAGAGCTATATATACACATATATTTAGAGTTTCAGTGCCGCCATTACGAGCTACATCTTTGACGTCAACCATGGAAAATTATATAAAGAAATGTAAAGAAAATAGGCATAGTTTCACGTTTCTAGCATTACAAAAGGAGCACTTGATTTCCTTCATCCAGAAGGGGGGGGGGGGGGTAATATTACCCTTAACATTATGGCAACGACAAATAAGTGGAGGCAATTTGTACTTTTCATTTAGAATCAGATTTTATGGAATTCCCTTGATATTTTCTTCATATACGTTTCCATACATGAAAGTGACACTGAAACTTTAAAAAATGCATAACTTCCACTGGATCATACGATTTTCCATGTTCACTTATGTGTTCTTATGATATTGCTCCAATCCACGGGTACATTTGGGTTTCATTCCCCTTTAAGTACTGTTTGAGGTATCCAAATGAAACTTTGCATATGTATGTACGATTGGACGAAGTTACTTCTACCACCTTGTGGGTGCCAGCGTTCAAGGTCAAATATTGTAGGTCATTGTCACATTCTACAATGTCATTTCGTGCTCTTTCTTTGTATCCCACCTTGTTAGCACTGTCGACATAGTATTGTGGTGTTCTTTTAATAACTTTCCACACTTTTGAGCTATATGACCACCAAATTCACTCTTCATATCATCTAAAGATGGCTGTCAAGTGTTGATATTGGTGAAGTCCGACTCCGTCAACAGTCAAAAAGTCAATGAGCTTACATTTGAAAATCAGTGTAATCACAAATTCGATATGTGGGCAAGACATCACTTCGCTTTTACCTTGTTAGATGGTGAATATTTGTGAAGCTTCCGTTTCTAATTCATACAGCATCAGCATACCTTATGTTTGAGAAAAGAAGATTAGATACTTTGGCAACAGCGTGTAAAATTCGCAAAATTTTATTTTGTGCCTTTTTTGCTGAACAAACGTCGTAGGAGGACTACAACCTGCCAGGCAGTATGGCGGAACAATTGCTCTATTATTAGCGTCATAGAATAAATGACAATGATGTAGTTCTGAAGCATGCTATTCATTAGATACCTTTGCAATGGCTCCATGTATACTTTTAATCGAACTAGGTATATAATCATCAATGTCTTCGTACTTGAATAACGACAGAATGATTTCGGTGAGGAAAGTTTTCTGTCACGTCATTTGGGAATAAGGGAACGTGTCAATATTATGATATTTGTTCCATAGTTATTTCTGAAGTGGTTAAATGTATTTTCCTTTCAAAAAATCATTTTATATATACCTACGTTGCATCCAGATGCCTACTCGTTGAAAAATATGGGCAATGTATTCAAAGGTCAAAGATCATACACTAATGGGCCTAGGGTATACAACATTTCACTAGTTGTTGTTGTTTTGTTTTGTTTTGTTTTGTGGTTTTTTTTTTTTGGGGGGGGGACACGGTTCAAAGTGTCCTGAAACCTTGTATAATGCATGCATTTAGTCATGTATGATGCCAAACTGTTACCGCTCATACAAATGCAGCCGTTTCAAGGAAATAACATAAGATTATTCTTATACTCCATGATTTGGTAATGCTTAAGTGGTTCATAAGAGTCCAGTGAAACTGTGTACAGAACAAAAAGTGGATATGACAATGGTATACGATATCCGCAATTTACTCTTTGACGGGGTCTATCATCCGATTAATATGTATAAGCACGGTAGTCCCCTTTTCGGAAACTACAAGTTAGATAAGCTGCAATCATTTTGCACGCGACCATGGCGTTATAGCCAACGGTGATCTGCAAATCCCTGTGTGCCTACAGAGGATTGGAAAACGTAACAACTTTCTATGTATAGAACAACGAAACAGAAACTGGTGCATGTATTATTCTCAGTCACTTTGTTAGTCATTATGATGATTTGCTCATTGCAGTTCCGGAATCTCAGCTCGAGGGACTCGAATTGATCCCAAATCAGTCGGAATGCGTGTATCACCCAAAACAAAATCTGAATACATAACCATCACTGCGATTCTGCCTAGTCTCCATTGGTAGCCCATAAGGGCTGGTATCAAGTTCGATTTTCATATTATAATTATACCTTGTATTTAGATGTTTTTATCGAAATGCCCGTATACCTGTATATGGTATGCGTATGTCAGTTAAGTATCTAAACCATAATAAATTGTAGTCGTAATCTAAGTGCCAAGAATCTCATGATTTGAATAAGTGTGAACACCAAGACATGTCGTGATAAGGACTTTAAGACAATTGGCATCGTCATTATAAAACAAACTCCTAATTGTAAGACATGTTTTAAATTTTAGATAAATTCATGTCTATGCTGGAAACATATCTTTTTGATGATTCATGATGACGTCACTGTAATACATGAATATTGTACGCATGGAAATATGTAGGCCTATTCTTTTAAATGCATACAAACAACTTGTTAAATCCTCTTACATTTTTTTTTTAAAGATATGGTGCATACTTTAGAAATGTACGTAGCATGCTCTTGTTTTTTGAGGCTTTGTGTACTGGTAAAAAGCATATCTTATTCTTATAGATTATGTGAATAAGTACGTATTCAAATGCGTTTGGAATAAAACGTATCCAGACAAATGTATATCATATTTTTACCTCTTCCTTCATGCAGATGTATGCTCTTGCCTGGAGGGTTTGTTTGATAGATAGTGATAGTGCTCACCTCATTGGAAAGGTAATTGAGTAAATATTTGGTTTTAGTATGTCATTCAAAAACAACTATAAGTTAACTTCTACATTAACATTTCAAAACTCACAAAATTCCACACACACATTTCATGATTCACAGGATCCAAATTACACCAATCTTATTTACTTTGCAGAGTGCAACAACAGCATAAGTTTGATATACTGAGCAAGCAGGCTTGCATTAGTTCGCACTATTCAAGGTTTAAAGTAGTTAAGTAACCAAATTGTACCTTGTTATGTGATGCTAAGTATATTTACCTTATAGGTATAATGTTGCAAATATGTGGTGTTTATGTCATCCATAACTGCTGCAAATTGCTTCTTTAAAGGAGCCAATCAGTGTCACTGCCTGTTCCTCTAGGGACGCAATATTGCCCAGTAATCTCAAGGTGCACTTGAGGTTATACTAGGCAACATTGCGCCTCTAAAGGCGTAGACAGTGACACTGACTGGCTCCTTTAAAGACGCAATTTTGCTGCCGTCATGGATCAAATAAGCACCACATAGGTGCAACATTATACCTATATATATGGCACAAAATCGCACCCTCAAGAGAGGCTACAATCTTGGAACTTAGGGTGCTTCTTTGCACCCTCACGAAAGGTGTAAAGTTGCACCAAAAGTAGAGGCAAGAGAGGGTGCAAAGTTGCGCCGAAAATTAAAGGGAGAAAGATCGCACCCTCAAGAAAGGTGCATCTCAGCACCAATTAGTGTGGGTGGAAAGATGCACCCTCAAGAAAAGGGTGCAACTTAGCACCACTTATTGTGGGTGGAAATATGCACCGAAGGGAACCACTTCGCACCCTCAATAAAGGGTGCAATGTTGCACCTTCTTTGGCGGTGCAAAGGGGCACCCACAGGTTGCAAGGTTATACCCTTGCGCAAGGTACCACTTTTGCACCCATTTCTCGAGGGTGCAAGATAACACCCATAGGGAGCCACCAGTGTGACATCACTTTGCACCCTTAAAAGGTGCAAGAATGAATCATTTTTTCTTAGTGTGTAGGAGTAAAAAACATAAAATGTGTATTACATTGGTTTTAAAAAACAACTGTTTATCAGTACAGTTGTATTGGGAATATCTTGAGCGATGTTTTCTCCACTTGTAAAATATGAATAAAAAATATTTGCAATATCTACAGAATTATCAATAGTCTCATGATATCTTATTTTTGAAATACCAGATATTTCACTACTTGTTTTAATATATTCCACATATTTTTTTTTACATCATATTTGTACCTCTGTAATTGCTTAATAAGTTCTGATAATATTTCGTTCTTTTTCATTATGTAATACTTTAGTGAGAGTATTTTTATACAAATAAGATATTTCATTCGCGCTTGCTCAGTTCTTTTCATGAAGAGCTATTATAGGTTACCTTTCAATTTTTTGTTTCTATTTTTCCGAGTGTGGGCTCAAATACTGGCTCACGCGTTGTTAACCCTAAGTGACTAAATGCCTCCATTGGATTCTCTTGCAAATGGGTTCTGAGGCATATCGTTTTTATATAGTTGGTTCCCTTCCATTTTTTATGCTTCTTGGCACCTTTACGTTGTCTTCAAGAAATGATGCATATAGGTTCCTATATCAGTGCCCGTCAAATGACAATTTGCACAGCTGCCGTCAACTACACTGTACATTCATTGATATTTGATATTTGATATTTTATTATCTCTGTCGACCCCCTTCAGGGGTATGAGAGTACAACACAATATGTTCAAAAGTATAATACAAGGGCTATATACATGTACATAGTTACAATACACAGAATATAATACTGTAATAAAAACTGGCAAGTACAAATAGAATACTGTAGGCTATAAACTACTGAGCGTACAAAATGATGGCTACAGATCTAAAATATTACGTGGTTTGGTTTGTCTACCACTACGAGTAACTACGCTTTTAAAATACACGTTATATACAGGATCAGGACTAAGCCTGTTTGCCTTTGGAATCAATTCAAAATGCTGGGTTATAATTTTTATGAAACGCACAAGATTCTTTAAATGCTCAAAATTGATAGCTGTTAAATATACTTTCCATATGCAATGTACTGGGGTTGCCTTTGGACAATTGACTACCTAAAAGTTTCTGCCTTTCTTCCATAAAAAAAGGGCAAACAAAAATGTAGTGAAATTCATCCCCTCTAACTTTTAAATCACAACATGGGCATTCAATATCACTGTCCTCTACATTTGTTTTAAGCCTCCCATTATTGATTGGTAAACGATGTGATCTACACCTGAAACTACATAGCAAAATTGCATCCCGTCTGCTAAGTGTTAACAAATAATTTTCGAACAATACATTGTATATCTGTCTTGAAAATTCGATAATTATTACAAACACTATTAGACCATATATTTGACATAATATCCTGCTTAGCAATATCAGTTAATCTAAGCTTGAGAGCGTTAATGATCCAGGTATTACTGAGCCCTTCCCATTGTTGCTGCCACACATGTCCTAGACCAGCATTATTTAAAATAGGCTTACTTTCTATGTATGATAGCCATTTTGACAACATGGGTGTGTTGTTGCGATTTTCAATTGACCTTAAAATATTATGTAGTCTGAATGTATTTACAATGACTTCCCTTTACTATCTTTAACCAAAAACCTATCATTCTACACTTAATGTGAACTTCAATATAATTATGTACGGCCTGTCTCACCATAAACCATACAATCAGGTGTACATTTATTTACCTTAAGGATGGATCTTAAGAATTTCCGATGAAAAATTTCAATTTGACTCAAATTTTCAAAGCCCCATACCTCACATCCATACAGAAGTACTTGAAGAACTAAATGGTCAAATAACTCACATTGAATATCTAGCGGTAAACTTAGCCTTTTTGCTTTAAATGATAGCGAGAAAAGGGCTTTCCTAGCTTGGATCACCTGCTTAAAAATTGCCTTGTTGAGACTCCCATTGTAATTAAGCTTCACTCCTAGATATACAAAATCATGGACAACATCAACGGTATCATTTTCATACTTAAAAATGGGGTAATTGCGAACCCTTCCCCTAGAAAATATCATTATCTTTGTTTTACTTGTATTAACACACAATTTCCATTCCTTGCAGTATGATGACAGGGCATGTAAGGCTGACTGAAGTTCTTCTGAACTCTGCCAATATGAGAGTGTCATCTGCATTGCACAATGAGTCATGCTTTCATTTTCTCACTCTACTATTGTTTTCGTCCACTCGCTGACCATATCCACTAGTGGTCACTCTACAACGTAACACAAGCACAATTTTACGACCGCTCTGGCCCTCTGTATTGCGAGCACTCATTATCATCTGTCTGAACATTCCTCGCGAATAACGTAACTTCACCTCCGGTCACCATGGCAACGCGAGATGGACATACTTTCCAACTAATCTCCTTTCTTCGCTCCACTTCTCGAAGAAGTTTCGCACGCATGTTACAACTCGTCATTCACAAAAATCAACTTTTCACGCACACCACACTTCTTGACCAGCTTTCGACGTGAGAGCACGGAAACGTCAAGTTGCAAACTCACCAAACTTCATCATCAAACATCGGACTCGCGAACTTCTCTCTCTCTCTCGCTATCTCTCTCTCTCTTATATCTATCTTCCTTTTCATCTCTGGTTCCGCTGTCTCTTGGAGCATTCGACATTGTGCTATTTCATTGCATGTATCACTGACGAGAAATAATATGACAAAGTATTGTAGTATATTCCATGTAACACATGTATATCTGAAACGTGGGGCAACTTACAGAAAAGCAGATGCGTGTGGCGGTAGGCCCATAGAAATATAATCTGTACACACACACACACACACAAATTATACAAATTTCATTATGACGACATAAATTCCACATTGTCATTATAAAAAATGAAAAAGAAAGAATTTTGTATATATAAAGAAAGGATAATGAAAAGGCAAACACATCAAACAGAAGGGAACAACCCCATGTCCGGTGAACCCGCTCACATTCTCACTCACTCAAATACTCAAATCACAAAATTACAGTGCTGATACTGCCAGGGAAGCATTAGTTACGGGTGTGTAGGAAGGTAAAAAAGAAAACAACCAACAACAAAAACCAAAACACTTACATCCTACAGACTGCCGAACAGAATAATAAGAAAAAATTCAATAAAATTACAATACTACGCTTACATTCCTTACATATTTAACTCCTCCCAATTCAATAAATGTAACCCTATTTTACAAGTTTTAGTCGCTAATTTCTTTTCCTGTAAAATTTCATTCGTTGAAGGAAGCACTCTTTTTGATCTGGAAAAATATATATTTTATAATTAATGGAATTACACATTTTGATTCTATGGGAGTTTCCTTGAATCCCCATAAAAATTAAATTTCAGCCACTGATATCTATTTCCCTCAAATCTAATCTTTTTATGTATTATTTCTTGCCAAGTTCTTTGAACTTGTTCACAAAACAGAAATATATGCGGATACGTCTCGTCTTCTTTTTTACAAATTTACAAATCCAAATCTATAAAGGTGCTCTTTGATGTACAAGGCACCATGTAGTAACTTATATTGAAATTCTTTGTACTTACGACAAATTAGTGTACGTCTTATTCTCAAAAATATTTCCTTAATTTCTTCCCTACCAAAATTATATTGATTACACCCATCTCGTATTTGTAAATTATAATCTTCCTGAAATTGGCTCATAAAATAATCGTATATTTTATTAGAATTTGAATTAGACAATGTGCCTAGTATACTTGATTCCCATTTTTTTTAATCTAATACCAAAATTATGGACATCAACCTGCATATGGTGTCTCCTTTTCCAATCATTCGGAATAACATTAGATATATCATTATTTTTCAATAATCCTTTACTTTCAGTACCTAAATTCCTAAAATAAAAACGTGATTTCATATTTATTCCATCCACTATATCATCTACTTGAGCAACCCCCTTCTTTAATAAATCCTCATCAAATATCATTCTATTTTATTTCTGATACAAATATGTCTATCATTATGGAGGTATGTGCAAAGCAAAACCAATTCAAACCCTTTTTAAGCGTTTTGAAGAAACCAGACGGAGGTATAGCAGTAAACGATGCAGAAAAAGCAGAGACACTGAACAACTTTTTTTGCCTCTGTTTTTACACATGAAGGCTTATCAAATGTTCCAGTTCTGGATCCCAGGATTCATGATGTACAGTTGGATACAGTCATTTTTTACAGATCAACTTGTGAAAGAAGCCATATTGAAACTGGACCAAACAAAATTCCCCGGTCCAGATAATGTGCAGAATCGTATTTTGAAAGAAATGGTAGATTGCGTTTCGAAACCGCTTGCAGATTTATTTGCTATGTCAATGTCAAAAGGTGAACTTCCAAAGGCATGGAAGAATGCTAATGTTTCTCCAATTTACAAGCAAGGAGATAAGAAGAAACCAAATAATTATCGGCCGGTGAGTTTGACTAGTAATATTTGCAAGTTAATGGAAACCACTGTCAGAGACATAATTGTACAACATAATGGACTCAAATCTGTTATTTACAGAGGAGCAATACGGTTTTAGGAAAAGAAGAAGTTGTGGTGCACAGTTATTATCTGTGTCAGAAACATGGACAAAAGTATGAGATAATGGTGGAAATGTTGATTTCTAGATTACAGTAAGGCGTTTGACAGTGTACCTCATGAACGACTGATAGAAGCGTACGGGGTCACTGGAAATCTTTTGAAGTGGATTAAGTCTATTTTAAGTGAAAGATCACAACGAGTGGTGGTCAATGGTGTTTCATATTCACAAACTGCGGTTTCTAGTGGAGTCCCACAAGGTAGCGTTCTGGGCCCGATTCTGTTTCTGTTGAACGTAAACGACCTTCCTGATGTGTTATTAAGTGGCAGATGTGAAGTTAAGCTTTTTGCAGATGATACCAAGTTGTATTCACAGATATACGACAATGATGATGCACTGAATCTGCAAGCTGATCTAACCAGAGTGATGGAATGGTCAAAAAAGTGGCAGCTTCCTTTTAACCAGGAAAAGTATAAAGTTATTCATTATGGAAGGAATAACCCATGTGTCAGTTATACAATAGGTGATACAAACCCGCCCATCCCAGTACTTTTATGTAAAAGATCTTGGAGTAAATTATGACAAGAAGTTAGATTTTACTCATCATGTGGACACAATCTGTACTGCAGCGAATCGTAAGATTGGAATTATTAACCGTACATTTTCTGCTTTCAATAGGCGTTTTCACATCAGCCCGATGTTTCGAAATAGCGCGCCATTTTCTGACTTGGGAAATTTTCCCGATAGCGAAATAGCGCGCTATTTGATAATGTGAACACATATTAACGCGCTAGTTGTATCGCTCTGATCGAGAAAATTTCTCGAGTCCAACTCGGGAAATTTCTGAAATAGCGGGATAGTAGCGCGCTATTTGATAATGTGAAAACGACTCGAGAAATTAGCACGATGAATCTCATCATGCCTAGCGTGTGTGACCCGATCGACCGAGGCAAACTAAACACAAATCATGAGGAATTTTTGAGAGGGCACACACATTACTGATGCTGTTCGCACATACTCAGCTGTTGAATTAGCTATTTCAAAATTTTTAACTATCCGGGCTACCCCCTCTTCGGGCTGATGTGAATAAGAAATAAAATAGCGCTCTAATTCGCAATCGCAGAAAATATTTCGAGCTTGGGTTTTTATCGGGCTGATGTGAAAACGCCTATAGAGAAAGGATTTATTCAACTGTACAAGTCTATTGTTAGACCGACATTAGAATATTGTTCTTCAGTGTGGCATCCACATTGGAAGAAGAATGTTGTAAAAGTAGAGAATGTACGGCGTCGAGCTACCAGACTGATACGTCCACTCAGACTCTGAGTTATGAAGCAAGACTTAAACACTTGAAATTGCCTTCATTGGCATACAGACGGCATAGAGCTGATATGATACAGATTTTTTTTAAGATTGTGAATAGGATTGATGATATGAGATCTTCAGAGTTTTTTTAGTTCTCATCTGGAGGAAGGACGCGTGGTCATAAATTCAAGATATTGAAGAAACATGTAAAATCTAAAGTGAGACAGTGGTCTTTTTCTCAAAGAGTAATTAGCGAGTGGAATAAGTTGCCACCATTAGTTGACTGCCCATCTGTAAACAGTTTCAAGTCTCACCTAGAGAGGTTCTGGAGTCAAGACAAGAACAAATACAAACCCGAAGGGATATATATGTATATTTTTTGTGTGTCCAAGTAATACAATTTCTGCACAGCATTTCTGCAGTTTCATCCCTCCGAACACGCATGCACACACACACGCGCGCGCGCACACACACACGCACACACACACACACACACAGCACAACAAGCATGCGGCGTGCACAAACCATTATTAAACAAAAGAGAAAAATGAAAGGGATAGAAAGGAGAAAGAAAAGAGAACAAATTTTACTGCCGCTGAAGACAGCGAACAAATTTCCTTGAAAACATCGTGCCAGTGATTATAATAATGAATATGAACATTTGCGTTGTTCGCATTTAAAGTCATGTGTTCTTCGTGTACGCAACTGGCCGTAGTTCAGCAGTGGTAAATAGGACATTCGCACGTAGGTATGTCGTGACAAGTATAATACGCACAAACTGCCCAAGAATCATTTTCGCAGGGGTCATCCAAGTTCGACACCATAACGAGTCATACGGTCCATAACTGAGCTAGACATTGAAAAAAAAAAAAAGTTCATAGGTCATACACTCACGAGTCATACAGCCCCAAGTAAACAAACCAATGAGCTAGACACCATGCAAATAAGCAGGCCTATGAGCTCGACACTATAAGGTAAAAAAGGGCCACTAGCTCGTGACGCAACGTACCTAAAGCAAAGTTGTGTAATGTGTGGTTCGAGGACTTTTTTGTTTTGTTTTTTGTTTTGTTTTTTGCCTAGTGTCGAGCTCGCATGGGCTTTATTTGCCTATAATGTGTCTAGCTCATGAACCGTATAGCTCGTGGACCTAATATTATTGTTCACTTTAGTGCCTACATGTAGCTCGCTGCCGAAGATGACTCGTGAACTGTATAGGACCTATAACTCGTGGGCTGTGTGACTGGTGGGCAGTATGTCATGTGGGCTGTATGACTCGTTACATACGACTCGTGGGTGTCGAGCTCGCGACGTGCATCATGTTTGTGCCTCCACTAGCTGTATTCGGAGAAAAACTTCTCAGAATGTTGGACTTTCTTGCTTATGAAGTATCGAGTTCATGGGCCTTATTTGTCTATTAGTGTCGAGGTTAATAATGGGCTTTATTTGCCTAGAATCACGCTCATGGACAGTATAGTTTGTGGGCCTTGTTCACTTTGGTGCCTAGCTCGCTGGCTCTATGACTTGTGAGCTGTAAAACTCGTGGGCAGTATGTTACGTGGGCTGTATGACTCGTTGCCTAATGACTCATGGGTGTCGAGCAATGTGTATCCATTTTCGCCTCCATTGTCGGAACACATTCGGGGAAAAACTTCTCCGAATGTTGGACTTTGCCATTTTGTTTTTTTTTTTCGACAATGGCGTTCTTCGCAACTCATTCGCTCGCTCTTTAAGAGTGAAGGTTTGCTTTCAAAACGCATCAGAACAGAATTAATCTGTTCTTCGTATCATTGGACATACATCATAGCGTCCATTTTACTGTGCGATTTTTCGCAGGTGAATTTATGGGAAGAAAATAGTGATGATATGTATGGATGTTTAGAAGGATGTTAATTCTTATTATATAGTTACATTACAATCTATAACTTGTTCTCTCCCCTAATCCATCATGGTTCTTACCACAAAAAAAAAAATAAATAAATAAAAAAAAAATCTTCTCTTCCTCCCATCTCTAGATAATCAAACCTGTCAAGGAACCTAAGAAATACATAATGTCTTCAAATCATTTTTCTTTCCCAATAGACCGCGATTTACTGATGACTTTTTAATTCATGGATGTATTTCCTGGTAAGGAGCCAATCATTTCACCCGTTTCTAATAAACATATTTCAGTACTTTGAATCCAGTGTAAATTAGCTTTTGCCACGTCGCGTCAGGCAAACTTCGGGCAAGCTTTCTTACTGTCAAGAGCAACAAAGTGTCATAAATAGATAGGCGTGAAATTTCAACGTGCAGTGGCGTGAAACCGGTTTAAGACACTTAATTAACTTCTGCTCTCAGTAGTGTATGCAGTAAAGTGCTTATGTGACATGTATGTGTATGTTTGTCTGTGTGTGTTTGTGAAAGTGTCTGTGTGCGTGCGTGTGTGTGTGTGTGTATTTGGGTATGCTTAAATATGTGTAGGCGCAGGGAAATCTGTCATTTCTGTATTTCCGCTTCTCTTTCTTTGTCATTCTCGTCTTTGTCAAGGTCTGTTTAACATGCAAACCAAAATGAACTTGTCAGTAGGTGTCTCATTCACATTTTTTAAAATAATGTATGGTATAATTATATACACTGTATATATATATATATATATATATATATATATTTCCAATCCACCCGTTCAGGCATGTGTCCATGGATCATTTACTATTGTTAAAGGTATGATTTTGTCTGCTGGTGCCCGAATGTTTATAATTTGAGAAGAAAAAAATGAACACAAGTATAGACCATGATATTTGTACGTGCTATTAATGTTCTTTTACTTGGTTTGTACCAAACCGGCATAATTATTATCATTTTCAAGATTGTGCTTGCCTGTTGTGTGACTTTTTATCCATTTTTGTTGTTGTCTATTTGTAGCATTCTTGTGGAAAATACCATTCATTTTCAAGGCATCCATTTTAAATGCCTTTATTCGTCATTATGATATAATTTGCGACGCGCTTGTTCTCTATTGTGCTGATGCACACCATTGCTCATCGATTCTTCTCGACAGAGAAAATTTACAGGAATCTTTAACTCATCCAAAATCAATATATCTATCACAAGAAGTTTTATGAGCATCAACAACTCTCTTCAGATGGGTTTTGTATCTATTGATTGCGACTGTATGTTGCAGAATATATCCATCGAATAACATGGAAATCACGAATAACAATGTGCTTAACAACAAAATAGGTATTTCATGATGTTACACCTGTTCCGACGCAAAACAAGAATAAAACAAACAAACACACACACACAAACACACACACACACACACACACACACACACAAATTTCTTTTGCGACTTGATCACAACTAACCACCCTTCTCCGTAACTTTTCACATCGGCCTGTCTGCAAACAAGGTAGAGGAAGAGATGTCGGGGAATTCCCAGTAATTTACTTCCTTCCTGTGTTTGTCGGCGCAGTTTATTTGTGTCTGTCTCCGTATGTGTGTGTGTATGCGTGGGTGTTTCAAGGAAATCTTCAGTGACTGCGTATTTAGAGTGTGTATAACACTTGATAGCATCGTTTCCAACACTGTGGGCAAAACGTTGTACTAAAAACCACAAAATATTAAAAAGATTTCGCTGACTTGTCGTATAAGCAAACTATGCTATAATGTATATCTGTATAATTCGGTGTAATTATGTTTGTTTGATTTCTCTACAGTCCATCTGTATGAGATTATTTTATAGTGCAGGACCCCTTAGTTTGGTTTGGTTTGGTTTATTTCTGCATGTTCTTTCTCCAAATACAATAACAAATGAAAACAAAGTGATACAGAGTATTATATGCAAAAAAAAGAGGAAAGTATAACATACAAATCAATATAAGAAATTTCAATTTCATAACAACATCAGTCTGTAATAACAAATGAATCAAAGCAACATGTTGAGGCATATAGGCTAGTGTATATATGAACAAAAGAGCATCCAGGGGACCGTCATCATAAGCAGAGTCCGAAGTGGATGAGGCCCTAATACTATATATTCGAATATATTACAACACCAATAAACCTACACATTAAACTCTTAATCTTAACGTTATATACCAAACACATTTTGCCAAAGAAAACAAACAAAATAGATCAGGTTTTTGTCTGAAAGTGCTGCCCCACAGAAACAGACATAAATGTATCAATAAACTGATGCCACTGGTGGCCACATATCCTTGATGACGTATAACCACACAATCCTATGTCATTCTAACCCAGGGAAAAATGCCAAAATGAGGTTTCATAAGAAGTCACGGAGAAAAACGGCAAAAAGGTCTATTATTAGTCAATAGTGAAAATGTGACCGGCGACAACGGTTTCAGGTAAAAGTCGGGAATTTTGAAAATTCATTTCAATTTCATTTTTCATTTCAAAATCTTCGTACCCCGCCTAGGAAGGAATTAGCTCTTGCGACTTTTGCCTGAAACCGTTGTCGCGGGTCACAAATATAAACTGAGGTTTGCTTAAGATATAACAATTCAAATTTTGGTGCATTGTAACTCTACCAATACCTCTCGTATTATCTAAAGCATGATAGGATGTTGTTTAGTTTATATTTCAGATACTTTGTTTGAAGATGACCTTTAATAGTAACAATATTATGTTTTTACCTCCTGCATCTAAAGTTTAAATACTCTCTCCTTTTTCTTTCTTCCTTTCTTTTTTTTTTTCTTTGGAGAGAGAATCTCAGACAAGATATGTATTACTGGAGAGCATGCATGGCTACAAGTGTACCAAAATCATAATATTGATTTCCGGTGAATCTAACAAGCGAATTTTGCGAATGGTCTGAAATACACAATAATAAATACATAGTTCAATAATTGGATTTGATTAGTAGATACAGATAGGCTACATAATCAGTTGATAAAAGAAATAATGACATGGTTATGTTGTATTATAAACCCATGTTGTAAAAACAGTTATTAGCATATTTGATAAGCAATAATAATGTTGGGTACAACTGCCACCCCCCCCCCATATCGGACGTTTGCGCAAGAGTGTTGATAGGCCTACGCTCTCTGCTATAGATACACGTACCAATTGGGATACAATAATGTATATGCTTTGAAGAAATATGTTGACGCATATTGATAGCATAATAATTATGATTGTCACTGTTTCATCTTTGTCTCGTATGATTTTGATTGTGAACTTTTTCCATAATGATCCACCCACATTACACTTTACCTTATAGGTCGTTAGCTAATCTTGCTAATAACTGCAATTCCCAATCATTCATATATATATATATATATATTAATCACTGTTCGGATAGTCGTCATTGTTTTTGTACTTTAATTACATGTATTCTTTTGCTTGTTTGTTCCTCCCCGAAAAGAATATCAGCAACAACAACAACAACAATGTTGATCGTTTCATGACGTCGCCCGAAATCATGGCCGGACAATTCCGTTGTTGTCATGTGCGCGATTTTGTTTTAACCTCTTCTTAGCAACCGTTTACATGAAACATCTGATCTAAACAAGTATACCATCACTGTTCGCGTTTACCTAACTTCAACGAAATGTTGGTTCGCTCCTTGTTAAATATTTCTGCTAAAAAAGAAATAAAATGTGAAGGCGTGGTTAAAGCAATAATCATTATAAGCAATGTTAAGTGTCGTTAGATGTACAAATGTGAACAATAGTTTTATTATAAAATCGTTTCCATAAAATAAACCGTCTACTACTGAGACAATCAGTGTATCCCCTTATATTTTTGGCTTTATTTCGAATTTTTCATATGACATAGGATGTTTTGTCATGCACTGAACTATACATATGCACCAAAATATAGCTCGAACTTTTTTTTTAAATCACTTCTCCCAATGGTGATAAGTGGCTTTAATAAGTGAACGTTACAGGCTCTATAGCATGCATGGCAATATTTTAGGCCCCATTGTATCTGCGATGTGAGATGTTATGAATAGTATCATAACCACAAAAAAAAACCCACAACAAAACAAAACATTAATCATGACGTGGGTAGTGACGACATAGAATTGTTACCTCACGTCGGAGCGTATCGTGTAGGTACACTGCAACCCTTCGTCGGGTCCCCGTTGTCATCTGACTGATTGCGCAATCAGCGTTCGGTTCTGATTATATTGGCAGTGAGCTGACATCAGAAGTGCAGAGATGTGTTCGTCGGCGATATATGAACATGGCAGGACCTGTATGAAACGATCGCCTGTAAGGTTCTTTCCCCGTTCGCTTACTATCGATGATCAGCGTTTTCAGACTTTCAAACTTCAGTGAATTTGCTCATCAACACTGCTACTGAGATAATTTTCTTCAAATCATGGCTATTCGATAATCGAGTAAGTATATTGTGATCACACTATTGCATTCTAAATCGCATGTCTGATTTCGGTTCCTGACAAGGTGGCATTCTCATATCAGATCACGAATATTAAATCGATTGATCCTTTCAACCAACTAACAAAACAAAACAGAATAGAAAAAAAAAGCAGGGTAAATTTAACGCTGATCTGTCGCATCAGGCAATATTACTGGTACTCATAATCATGCTTCAGCTTATAGTGACCAGTCACGGAAACTTGAACTTTCTATGATACAGTGAAGATGCACATAATGCTGAGATTAGCACTTGGGCTATATACTTATATTCGTATACTCTTCCAAGCTGCTTAATAGAAATTCTCGAAATTAGCTGTCTTGCTATCTATTGTAAAAGAGACAAAGGTGAAATAGATATGCCCTAATGACTCTTTAAAGTATTATGAAAACAGAATAAACATTTAAATGATTCTTTTGCACTCCTATTTATCACTATATAAAGCTCCTGTAATAGCAATTTAAAAGTTGAAATAGATAATTATGACACTTTTATCACGAAAACCGGACACACCATGGTGCGCGCGTGTGTAAATATAGGCCTATATATCAATCAATCAATCAATCAACTTTACATTTTATTTATATGTAATGTATGTATATATATATATATATATATATATATATATATATAAAAGGACATAGCATTTATATTGTGCAAGCTATACTATTATGATTGCGCATTACAAACTAAATAATCACGACATACATATTCACCCATAAGAATGCATTGTTCAAAAGATGGGTTGTTAACCTGGTCTTAAACTCATTAGCTGTAGCTATACTTGCCTTTCAAACAAGGGAGATTATTCCATAATTTCGGTGCAGCATACACGAACGCCCTGTCACCAAGAGTAGCTTTTGATTTCCCTAATGGAGATTTCAATAGTGTTTGATTCTGTGAACTTCGGAGATGGTTACTTTGAAAAAAAATGATGATTTTAACTCCACAAGTTCCTGTACATGCACACTGGTGCTGTACCATGAATAGCTCTGATGTACCATCAACAGAATTTTTAATTTTGTATACTTCTTTGCATTACAGGCAACCAATATAACGCACGCAGAGAAAAACGAGGGGAGTTTCAAACTAATCCAGCAAATGCATGCATATATATATATATATATATATATATATATATAGGGCCTATATATTATATAGCACATTATATACACACGTACGTGTACTGCTACGTAGGACTAATATTACAGGCAGAACGATCGCACAAAAACAATAAACTAATTTTCAGGCGGTTTGTTAATATAGGTTTTCCCGGCAATTTCGCACTTTTGTCAGTCATTAATTTTGATAGAAGATTCATTCAATTGAGCAAAACCCCTCTTTTTCGCACAGTCTGTCTTTCAAAATTGCAGCTTTTGCGTTTTTTATTAAGCATTTCGATAGATGAAATTTGCACACGAGGTTTTAGAATTCGTAAAAAGGGCATTCAAATTCTCTGGTACCCCATGATCATTCAAATTCGCCACCACTCGCCGAAAAGGTTATTTGAGTCATTCAATTTCGCGAATGGGCAGTCAAACATTTTCATTCAAATTAACGTCATGATATTTCTTTTTAAATAGAGGTGAGAACATTTAAACGTGATTTTCTATGTGATCTTTTGTTTCATCCACACACTGTTAAGCAGTGAAAGTATCATATTTTTTATCCTAACTCGAGTTTGTTGTTCTGTCATTATAGGCCTACATGTACCAATACTAAACAGATTAACTTCATCTTCTTACAGAAAAATAAAACTGTTGCCCAAATCTGTAAAATGAATACGAAAATATGAAATGTAATGATGCTTACAATGCAATATGTTGAAAAAATAAAGAAAGGACCAAAGCATAAATGTGTGTGCTAAACTGACTGCAAAAGACGTTAAATAAGATGCCCAAAAATGAATTCGCAGCATAATTTATAAGCGTGATCACGTGACCACGCCATTCTAAATTGAATGAACGAATAACGAAATGGTGCTTGTTTTACGAATTTCAATTGAAAAGAGTTAGTTAGAATGAGGTTAAAGGTAATTTGAATGCTCCAGAATGAAGAGATCATTTCTCCAGGCGTTTATATCTCCACAAAATGTAACAGGTTAGCAGGTTATAGTGGACTAACCAACGAGTCGCTTCAGAGCCAGAAGTGGCCTTACTCCCTGAGCAAATAGTTGGAGGTACTCGATCTGCCTGTTTCGTATAAATTGTAAATGTAACTATATAGGTTCCTTCAACCATTCTTGAATATTCTGTAATCATCTTCAACTTCTCTATAGACACTTGTAAGGCCCAGACCCTTCCACATATTATCCTGACCCATTGTCTATAAAGTGCATGTCATCATAAAAAAAACTAGAAATGTCGCTATGGCGACTGATGCCTCCGCCATAATGCATGATTCTCCCAGTAGGCGTATAGTACAATGTCTTCACAATGTGTGATCCATGACAGTTTCACATAACTGGCAAAATATCGAAATGACAGGTTTGTCAGAAATGTCTTGAACTGGGTTTGCTATAATTTTCTAAGAGTGCAGGTACACATATTTGGGGAATTTTGGGGAAGTTTATGCATTGAGTAATTTCTAACGTATGAAGAAAGAGTGTGGATGATGGCATAATATAGATTTTTTGTTTTGTTTTGTTTTGTTTTGTTTGTTTGTTTGTTTTTTTTTTGGGGGGGGGTATGGAAACCTGGCCTTTGGCCCTTAACCTTTGACCTTTGACCTTCTGGCTGGAAATTTCCCGGAGAATCTCCATTAGGTAGTGCATGTATTAAGTTTTGAAACTAATAATGCAAGCATTGCATACTAGTATATTAGGGAAATAGTAATATTTTGAGGAGTTGACCTTGACCTTTGACCCCTGACTATTGACCCATGACCCCTAGATTCCCTAGATAATCCCTGCCAGACAGTACATGCGTATGTACCAAGTTCCACGAAGATACATTGAACCATTTGCGAGAAAAGTGATATTGCAACATTTTCACCTAACCTTTGACCTTTTGACCTTTGACCTCATGACATGAAACTCTCTCTGGAGAATCTTTACGCAGTAGTACATGTCCACACCCAGTTTCAAGAAAATACCTTCGGGCATTGCATAGATATGGGGGAAATTGCAACATTTGTAGCATTTGACACTAAAATCTACTCAACTAATTATTGTCCCATCATACATCATCGTTGGACCAAGTTTGGTGAAAGCTGCTTCATCCAGTTTTGAGTTATAACGTAAACAGATAAATGTTAGGATTTGACCTTGATCTTTGACCTTTGACCTCTGTCCAATTTCACTGAAAAACTAATCAAGTAATTGTCCCATCATACATCATCAAGTATGATGTACCAAGTTCCATGAAGATACATTGAACCATTAAACTTTGCGAGAAAAGTAATATTGCAACATTTTCACCTAACCTTTGACCTTTTGACCTTTGACCTTATGACATGAAACTCTCTCTGGAGAATCTTTACGCAGTAGTACATGTCCACACCCAGTTTCAAAAAAATACCTTCGGGCATTGCATAGATATGGGGGAAATTGCAACATTTGTAGCATTTGTCACTAAAATCTACTCAACTAATACTATTGTCCCATCATACATCATCGTTGGACCAAGTTTGGTGAAAGTTGCTTCATCCAGTTTTGAGTTATCACGTGAACAGATAAATGTTAGGATTTGACCTTGATCTTTGACCTTTGACCTCTGTCCGATTTCACTGAAAAACTTATCAAGTAATTGTCCCATCATACATCATCCTCCAACAAAGTTTGGTGAAATTTGCTCCATCCAGTCTTGAGTTATCGCGTAAACGGATACAATTTCATGATTTGACCTTGACCTTTGACCTTTGACCTTTAACCGAATTCAACCAAAATCTAATTAATTAATTGCCCCATCATACTTAATACTTGGACCAAGTTTGGTAAAATTCCAGTAAATATTACTCAAGTTATCGCGTAAACGAAAGCGGACGGACGGACGTACGGACGGACGGACAACCCGAAAACATAATGCCTCCGGCACCACTTCGTGGCGGAGGCATAAAAAGCTAACGGAGAATGCCTGGCCACACACATAAAATATACAAAACATGCAACTGTACAGTGTATGAATTTACTCGCAGGGTGTATTCATATACACGCACATGATACTGCAAGGAAGTGTTATATACAAGTATGAAACACATGATTATTTCCGAAGGGAATTCCCACTCAGAGTGTTGTATACTTTAACATACCTTTACTTCTCTTGTACCGTACTGTCTTTGGGAATTCCATCCCTAAATTATAGACATGAGCGTGCAGATTATCGATTCAAGTCTTCAAGATTTTTTGCGTGATATGGAAGATTTTGATCCAGCTATTCTCTTTGTTATCCGTGATCATCTATACACGCGGTTATAATAAGTTTAAGCTGTATAAAGGAAGGTGTCGCACTATAGGAAGTTAAACTCTTTCAGCCAGAAAGCAGTGAATTCTTGGAATGTGTATCCTTACGCGAAAGCTGTAGAGGCGACATCAGTTAACGCTTTCACGTCTAAGCTGTTCACTCATTGTAGAGCGCTATGTATACCCATACTGTATTGTATTGTATTTGTAAGCTCAATGATCACCGAGAACAGAAGCGTATAATCCTGATTGCATAACAACTCATGGGCACATTACATTGAACTCCTCAGGCTCAGGACTGGATCTGTTAAATGGCCCTCTATACAAGTCTTTGAGTTACTGCATGGACGTCATCATTAAACGTAATTTGGGTAAATGTAAAATATTTACCAGAATCATCTAAATAATTATTGTATACAGCCAGTTCGCACTGAGTAGAACGTTCAGGGCCCCATTTCATTAAAAAAAATTATATGTTATAGCAACTCTTGCTGTAATGGCAATTGTCACCAGGGGCGGATCCAGGAATTCCGTAAAGAGGGGGCGTGTTTACAAAATTAAAGGGGGGGGGGTGCGCACGCACCCCTCCCCCCATTTTTTTCTTTTTATTTCTTTTGTTTCAACAAAAAATAAAGGGGGGGGGGCGTGCGCCGGTTGCGGTCCTCCCTGGATCCGCCCCTGGTCACGGTATCGACAAGAATTCAGCTCCATGAGTGGCTGTTCCCATGGAAAGTTGCCGGTATAGGCCTTCTTCCAGCAAGAGTTGCTAACCTAACATCTTTTATTAAAATGGCATACTGGACTGTATATTACCTCTTTCCTTTCGCATACATGTGACGGCAGCTTTAACAAAGAAAAACTTCTCCACTTATCTTGGTCAATCCAATATGTAGGCCTACTTACATACACTGTAATAGATTATGCACACAATTAAGAAACCGTATCTGATAAATGTACATTTATTATTTGCTAATTGTAATTGCTCGCATAATCCTTCAAAGTATATAAATCGTAAACGCTTCTTTGTCATCTGACCGTAGGCCCTGTATACGTAAGCTGTGACACAAATCTTAACATTGCTGACAGCAGCTATATCCGATATTGCTGGTTACCATGGCAACCATAAACTGACAACCATAATAGTAAGTACCCCCATGTTTTCAAGGAAGCTAGCAAAGTCGATGGTGCACGTAGGATGCAGTGCACGCAGTGTCCTGCGAAAAGAAGGCCAAATGAATGCTTTCCAGTACTTAAAACAATATCATGTTGCACCATAATACGAGTGAGAAAGACTTAACATCCGCGAGACTCGGGGCAAACACCAAGGAGCCGCACTAGCTAGGCCTAGCCCCATATTAGATTTTTTGTTGTTGTATTTTTTTTTTTGGGGGGGGGGGGGGAGGGGGTGAAACCAACCCCATTCTCCGGACCCTTTTTCAGGACTGTTAGAAGATATCCCCTTTTAGAGGTATTTCGGGGGAAATACAAAAAGAGCTCCTTAATTTCAATGATTTTCGGGATTTTTCCCCCGAACTGAGCCCTACATCATACCCTTTTTTCCCGAAAAATCGGGAAAGGGCATGCGATACTATACGCTTGATCATCGTATTTTTTTTTTTTGGGGGGGGGGGGGGGCGGAGGAGGTCCTCCTGGCTCCCCAGGAGTCCTCCTACCGTTAGTGTAAACTATCACTCTTTGTGTAATACATTTTTAGTACCCCCATCCACAGATATTTGCTCCCATCGGTCAGTTGCAGAAGCAAAGTTTATCGCTTCTGACCACTCACCGAAGTGTATTGAATCGCACTTCGATGGATTCGAGTTGTAATGGTCGAGTATCAGGTCAGTGTTGTGAACGCGAGGGGGGGGGGGTAAATGTATTTTAATGTCTTTTTAGCTATGTTTCAATCAGATTCAACTACGTTTTCAAATGTTAAAGGTGCACTCTCTTCAAGCTGTGCTTACTGAGTTGTCACCTCCAGTTTATCATTACTGAATTGTTACTGTTTTTACACGAATTGATCTGGAAATAAATGTTCTATTGAATTGAATTGAATTGAATTGTAATCCGATGAGGGAATACTAGTACTTTATCGATAAGGATCGCGCGACATTTTAGACACTCGCCTGATAAATAGTCGACCAACCAAGTCAGATTCAACAGACTGCGATCCGATACACTTCGGTGGATAGCCCGAAGCAACAAACTTTGCTTCCGATGAGTGAGCGATGGGAACAACCATCAGTTCGCGGATTGCTCGAACCAAAAAACAAACAAACAAACAAACTAGAAATGTTGCTATGGCGAACGGTATGCCTCCGCCATAATGCATGGTTCTGGTCTAAAGTACAATGTCTTGACAATGTGTGATGAGTTTCACATTGACAAAATATTAAAATGACAATTGGTGTCACAAAATGTGTTGAATGATTACTTCCCTTGAACTAGGTTTGTGATGATGAACGGCTATATTGTTTAAAAGAGTGCGGGTATTTTGGGATTTTGGGATTTTTACTTGACTTTTAACCCTTTCATAAGTTTAAGGAAGAAGTGATATTTAGCCCTTTCTCTTGACCTTTGACCTTCCGGCAAAAACTTCCAAGGGAACCTCTATAGGGTAATACATGCATACACTAAGTTTCCAGAAAAATCCTGAGGGTATTGCATATAGATAAGAGGGAAATAGTGAAATTTTGAGGAGTTGACCTTGAATTTTGACCCCATGACCTTTTAACCCATGACCCCTTAATTACCTAGATGATCACTACCAGTCAGTAAACGAATATGTACTAAGTTCCATGAAGATACATTGAACCATTATTTTGTAAGATATGGAGAAGTGAAATTTTAACATTTTCATTGGACCTTTGACTTTTGACCTCACTGCCCAAAACTCTCTCTCTGGAGAATCTGTGGTTGGTAGTTCACGTGTGCACTAAGTTTAAAGGGAAAAAAAAAAACCTTCAGGCATTGCATGTAATTATATGGGGGAGATAGTGAAATTTTGAGCATTTGACCGTGACATTTTGATCTTTAGCTTGTGCAAGCGCGACGGAACACTTCTGTTTTTTTTTTTTTTTTTTTTTTTGGGGGGGGGAAGGCAAAACCTCGACGGGACACATTATTGTGGCGGTGTGAGATCCTCGGAGAATGTGTGTGTGTGTGTGGGGGGGGAGGGGGGGCTACCCCCTCCCACGGTAGGGTGTTTTTGTAAAAAAAAAAAAAAAAAAAAAACCAGAGTACAAAAGTGGCGTTTATAGAACATAGAAGAGAACATTTCTTCGGGATTAAGCAAAGTGGGGAAAATCAGTTCGAATTAAGGAATACGATTATAACAAACAGGGGTACAATAATGTGACGGTGCAAATCCTTGGCGAGGGAGCGAAGCGACGGACGGGGGAGGGTGGGGACTTTTTTAAAAACAGAGTACAAAATTGGCGTTAAGGAGAGCATTTAAAAGCAAATCTCTAGGGGATTAAACATAATCAGTGCGAATTAAGGACTATGATTATACAGGGGTACATCATGTGACGATGTGAGATCCTCGTCGAGGGAGCGAAGCGACCGATCGGGAGAGGGTGTGGGAGGGGTATGCCCCCTTCCACGGTAGGGTCTTTTTGTAAAAACAGAGTACAAAAGTGACGTTTATAGAACAATTAAGAGCAAAATTTTTTGGGAAAAAAATCAGAGCAATTTTCTTGGGGAAAAAATCAGTGCGAATTAAGGAATATGATTATAACATATACAGGGGTATAATAGTGACGGCGTGAAATCCTTGGCGAGGGAGCGAAGCGACGGACGGGGGAGGATGTGGGAGGGACTTTTTGTAAAAGCAGAGTACATAAGTCGCGTTTACAGAGCATTTAAAAGCAAATTTCTAGAGAATTAAACATAGTAAAAAAAATCACTGCGAAGGACTATGATTACGACATACGGGGGCATATTTGACGGAGTGAGATCCTTGGCGAGGGTGAGGGAGGGGGATATAGCCCCTCCCACGGTAAGGACCTTTTTGTGCCAACAGAATCTTATGAGTCGCGTTTATAGAACTTTTTTTAAAATCAGATTTCTAGGGAATGAAAAAAATCACTGCGAAGGACTATGATCATATTCAACTTATGAAAGCTATTCACTTTACTATAGGGCCTAATTAAGTACGGGCAGAGCGAGCGAGCCACTTTCACTTTGCCATTCGTCACAAATGTAGTTAAAGTTTAAACGTGATCGCATGGTTCGAGCAATGAACATTATTCTTTATACCTATTGCTAGAAAGCATAGAAGAAAAGGGAAAAATGAAAGGTTTACCGAAGATATGTTTTAGGGGCACACTGGAGGACGCGATGCTACCATCTAGATTTACTCATAAGTAATAACAGTGCATGCATAGATATAATAATGTATATTATTAGTGTTTTCGCCTCGTGGGGCGAAAATTTCAGGATATGAAATTGACAACTTTTGGACAAGAAAAGTACCTGTTTTGTTCATTTTGATCATTTTGATCTTTAAATAAATAATCAATTATTTGTTACAGGAGGTACTGGGGGGGGGGGGGGGGGGGGGCAAAAACCCGTCCCCAGCTTCCGGCGCCCTTGAGGATGTGCGCCGACAGTTAAAAGTTGACAGGCACAACTTCTCTCACAGCTCACTCATACTTTATTATCATGATTATGTATAGGTCCTTCATGCCAAGTTTCATGAGGATACCTCAAACGGTTTTTTTTTTAGTTACGCTGTCAACAATAATACGGACGGAAGGACAGACGGTCGGACGGACAACCCGAAAACATATACTAGTACTAGTAGATGCCTGCGGCGACACTTCGTAGCGGAGGCATAAAAAGAACAACAACAAAGTACTAAGAAGTACTAGTATCGTACGTACGTACATGTACGTACGCGTATTGTCGTCTGCTGGAGCATAATCGTGCTCGTTTGATGGAGTGGTGGAGCGGCAGCGCAGCTAGTATCAATACACCCTGAATAAAATTTTGATTGGGTACGAAAGCAGGGCTACATAGCAGACCGGCCGGCCCGCTGCCACGAGCGCCCGCGCACTGCAGCTGAGCGTTTGCAATCAGAGGTTTCCTCCGGAATTAATCTATTCTTTGATTCTTGATGCTGATGACCTCATGATCCGACCCGCGGCCGCGGTCGATCGTCGTCAAAAATGGTAAAATTGTTCAGCTGCGTTTCCATCATCATGGCTCGTCACTTCAATAATTTGCAAATGGCCTCGCAAATTACCGAAACAATCACGGCCTTCAGGTCAGAACCAAGAAATGGTGAGCAACACTGTAACTAACTTGACTGAAATCAAGGAATTCGGTCTGTATACTCTGCAAGTAAACCGTGGCGTTTAATCAAATGTCGGGGATGTTCCGCAGAGACTACGCACACTTCTGGCTTCACGGATCCCCTCCTAACTGTTAACCCTATCCATGCATACGGGAACCTGGTGGCCTGTGTATTTAGTCTATGACTATGGGGATTTCAGAATTCAGTATCGAACGGGTTAATAAGACTATTACAGAGCGATCTAAAAACGTAACAAAAAAAAAGAAGAAGTAATAATAATAATAGAAAAGAAGATAAAAGACTCCTCCAGACAGACAGATCTTTCTGTCTGCACTGTAACCCGGTCATAGTTGTAACACGATTGGTCTAATTGTTAGAATGTTCTAACTGTTAGTAAATTTACCTGTTAAATGTAACGTTAGTGTGTAAGTTAGTAGGAATGGTGGATATAGGCCTAACTCAGTTCGGGAAACCCACTCACAAGGGGGGCCCCTCCTTATAAGTAACCCGTCCCCCTTATAAGTAACCCCGTCCCCCTTATAAGTAACCCCCGGGGCACCCCTTATAAGGAGTCTCCACGCTTTTTTGCAATGCAACGCGAAAATGAAAGGACTGCGGCAATTCGCTTGATTATGTCCATAAAGCTTCACAAGTTTCCTAGTTACTCACGAAATTTGAGCAAAATCGGTTTGAGGCATCATATCTAAAATCATGGATTTAAACGCGATGTCAAACGACCCATGCGAATGCTGAAATGCGAGCGATTACTGGAGTGAGTGTCGCCAGGCGCGGCGGCGCGGCAATGCTTGAGTGCAGACGTGGCGACTGAGTACGGAGACTTTCGTTCATTCAGGTGGCTTTAAATGAAGGAAAAATAACAAAAGTAACGAAATAGTCAACCGCCTACCTTTGCAATTGGTATGCATATATACAAAAGGATACGTTCCCATAGGGTTGTCTAGTTGAAGTCGTCCCTAAACAAAAATTTTAAGTTGAAACTTGCAAGTTTCGCCGATGAAGATTGAAATTTCCAACAGCTCCCGCATTCAGCAAGTTGTTCAGCGCGAGAGCGCGTGCGCGCTGAACAACTTGCTGTTGGAAATTTCAAGCTTCATCGGCGAAACTTGCAAGTTTCAACTTAAAATTTTTGTTTAGGGACGACTTCAACTGGACAACCCTATGGGAACGTATCCTTTTGTATATATGCATACCAATTGCAAAGGTAGGTGGTTGACTATTTCGTTACTTATGTTATTTTTCCTTCATTTAAAGCCACCTGAATGAACGAAAGTCTCCGTACTCAGTCGCCACGTCTGCACTCAAGCATTGCCGCGCCGCCGCGCCTGGCGACACTCACGCCAGTAATCGCTCGCATTTCAGCATTCGCATGGGTCGTTTGACATCGCATTTAAATCCATGATTTTAGATATGATGCCTCAAACCGATTTTGCTCAAATTTCGTGAGTAACTAGGAAACTTGTGAAGCTTTATGGACATAATCAAGCGAATTGCCGCAGTCCTTTCATTTTCGCGTTGCATTGCAAAAAAGCGTGGAGACTCCTTATAAGGGGTGCCCCGGGGGTTACTTATAAGGGGGACGGGGTTACTTATAAGGGGGACGGGTTACTTATAAGGAGGGGCCCCCCTTGTGAGTGGGTTTCCCGAACTGAACTGTAGCCTATATGTCTAGGCCTATAACACCTAAACAATTAGTTAACCGTTACAGTGTGTACGATGACACCCAGTTTGAAGACTTGAACGTTCATAGAGGGCAATTCAGAGCCAAAAGATTCAATCCTGAGCCTGCAAGAGGAGATCTAACGTTAGAACTTATGTGATGTAACGTTAGAATATCCATGGGATGGGTTAGTTTATGGGTCAGTGCTTAGCTACATCAAATCAACCAATTTCAAATTATTTATTTGTAACCCAACCCCTTTCAATTAATTTTCTTTATGTAACGTTAGGCTAAACTTGCAATTTTCTAAACTTGCCAATCATTTTAAACTGATGTCTCACATTGTTGAGATGTAAACTGTTAGTACGTGTTACACCCGTTTGAAGAACAATGTGATATTGCGAAGTCATTCCAGTGATCATAGCAACATTTTTATTTTGTCTCACGCATCTGCGTAGCAGGAAGTGAAACAAAAGTCCTGTAGGCCCTAGGCATCACTATTCCGTTACAATTGTCATCATCATCATCATCAGACATCGCCCATGCCACAGATCCACTCTCTCTGGTGTACTCTCAATAACTTTCCACAGCTTTGAACCGTGACAGTTACTCGAATCACGCCCCAGGTACATAAAAAAAAACTGCTGGTCAAGTTTGAATGGGTGCAGTTCGTTAGTCCAAAGGGTCGTTATTCCCAAGGTTCATTAATCCGAAACACACAAATTCCTTATACCTAGAGGTTCATTAATCCGAAAATGAAAAAGCTTGGTTCGTTAATTTGAACATTTGTGGCGTTATTCCAAAGGTTCGTTATTCCGAAGGTTCGTTAATCCGAAAATGAGATAGGTTTCGCTTTTCCGAAGGCTTGTTTATCCGAAAATGAAAAAGGGTTAGCTATTGCTATTCCGAAGGTTCGTTGATCCGAAATGATATAGGGTCCATAACAAACCTTCGGAATAACAAGCTTTGTTTCATTTTCGGATTAACAGACCTTCGGAATAACGAACATCATTTCATTTTCGGATTAATGAACCTTCGGACTACACCTAACAAACCTCATCACATTTTCGGATTAATGAACCTTCAGAATAACTAATCTTCGGAATAACGAACCTTCAGAATGACATACCTTTGGAATATTAAATGAGCTGTAACCGTTCAAATGTGGGTGAAATCTGACAAGGTACAAGGTCAATAAACTTTCCTTGATAATCACTGTACTCGTATGATGGTGTGCTCTCAATAACTTTCCACAGCTTTGAGCTATGACCATGAAACTCATGCCTAAGGTACATCACCTACGGATGCCAGTCAAGTTTGAATATTGGTGAAGTCTGACATGGTTAAAGGTCAAAGCAGGGTGGTGGTAGACGTTATAATGATTTTCCAAGCACTGTATTTAAAACCTTTGCACAGCTTAGAGCTGTGACCATCAATTTCACACCACAGGTACATCTCCTAAAGATGCCATTTGGTGAAAGTTGAGAAAGTTAAAAAATAAAGGACAAGTTTACCCTAATGCTAGGATGATCTTGAATGCAGCAATATTAGTAAAACACATTGGTGGAAGTATGAGGAAAGTTGGACTATATCCATTCAAAAGTTCTGAATTTTTAAAATTTCAGCGCGGCCATCGCTGGATGAATAGAATTTTACACTTTGTGATGTCACACGCATAGAATGATATAAAGGAAATATAAGAATAAAATCCGACATATTTCAACTTTTCCAGCATAATAAAAGGGCTCTTGACTTATCTCTTTCAGAAGGCAAAGGGAAATAATATTACCTTTAACATGTCAGTAACAAGTTGAGGGAATGTATACTTTTCAT